>NC_089494.1:142620374-142892874 GCF_036850765.1 Saccopteryx bilineata
CAACTCAGTGCAATTAACGGCCGGCAATTTTAAAAGCAAAAAGTACTTGTAAAGTGGTATGCATGTGTAAAGCAAGATAGATCACTATTTACACAACAGCAAACAGCCTCATTCTCCTTCTGCATTTAAGCTAAGATCTGCGAAATCAATTTAGGCATTTTCTGTGGAATATTTTGTTAGCATTAACTTTGTAGTATAGAATCTTAGAATTCTTTTTAGAAGCAAAAGCCAAACTTAAAGCTGGCTTTTCACAAACCCTCCTTTTACTGCTAAGCGTTACAAAGTTAGCAGCTTTAATATAGGTTCTTGTAAGGTTGAATTTTTTTAAAGTGCTAGTTTAGCACAAGTTTTATATCTTGTCAGAACTATAATGGCTGATTATAAAAGAATGCAAAACATTGTAACCTGTTTTATAAAGACAAAAAAGTTTTAGCTTAAATATCCTTTAATGCTTAAGCAATTCTTAAATTGAGTAGGTAAAAAAAATCCTGTCAAATAAAATAAATGTGTATGTTTTCAAGTATGATCTAGTTCTAGAGTTAAGCCCTAAATGCAATATCTGATATCGTAATAAGTAACTTTAAAAATAAGTCCATCATTAGAGTCTAAATTCCATATTGATCTTACAACTTGCTTTTGTGAAGTCAAATGACAGTCCACTACCATTTGAAGTTTTTAGCTTTTGAAAAAGCTTTTTCATTTTTTTATACACAGAATCATCAAAAGTGAAAATACCACTTGAAACTTCCATTGACTAACTTTTGTCTTAGATAACATCATGAGGCCTAGAAAAATGAGTTAAATTCACCAATATTGGCAAACATGGGTAACTTTTACTTCAAAGATTATAAAGTAAATAAACAGATACATCCTTCAATTGGGCTTTCAAGCAGTTACACAACAAATCATGTACTTCTTAGCAACATTACCATTTAAGACAGCAATAGATTCTCTTTAGCTTTCACCTGTTGTTATCCACAAGTTTCCAAAACTTCTGCACATTGTGCTTCTCGTATCAAATTTTTATTACAGTCTATTTTCTAAATGAATATCCTTTTTATTGGATTTTTCCCCAATTACAAATGAAATTTGATTTTACATCTATAATTAGAAACAACACTTACAGTGGGACTGTACAAATTTAGGTCAAAATAAAAATATATGTATTTTGTGGTTTCATAAAACTTCATTTACTGTATTTTTAAAGAAAGCAGAAGTAACAGCAACATATATAAAGTAATGAATGACTATAAGCAAGACAAAGCAATAGAATTGTGCTTCTTTTGCAGACTGAGACAATGAAATTGTTTAGCTACATTTTCCCATACAAACATGAAACAATATTCATATAGAATAAACACCCTCACAAATAACTGATGGGTGATAAACACACACCAAGTTCGACCAAAGCAAAACACAAACTGAAATTTTGGGGGTTCTTAATATTTTAATTCCACATGCTCACTCTATTTAAAAATGAATATCTGTAGAAACTCATAGTAAATTACTTCTATTTCCAGATATTAGAAGGCATATGATGACATTTTTTAAAACTGTAAAAGCAACTCTTAAATTTGAAATTACGGCTATTCCCCATATTAAAATAATTTTAGATAAAATGCCTTCTTCCAGCAATTTGCTGGTATATTTTTAAATGTTTTTTGAGATTATAGTGATAAATATGCATTTTTATTACACATTAATTTCATCATAAGCAATGGGAAATAAAAACACTATTTCCAAATTTCTTAGTTAAAAGTTTACTGCAACAATGTATTTTAAAAGTAAATTTGTATCACTAGAGAAAGTCAAGTATTATGATTTGCCAATTGCTTCCAAAGGAACAGACTTTAGAATTAGATATCCACATTAAAAATGTTCTATGCGGAGAAGGCTCCAACATAGGGTATCTGCAAAGGTCGAACCAGCTGGGAGAATTTTAACAACCATTTCTGAATGCATGAAACACAATATTTTCTTTATAGTATTTATAAATATATCATACAATATTGTTTCCTGTTATGTCATATACCAATATGGCATTGTACAACAAGCATAATGCCATCTGATTCTTACAAAAGCGAATCATTTAAACAAGTCAGTAAAATAAACGGTAGTACCCGCTTTTAGACATACAGATTGTAAAATTGAAGTTTACTTTCCTTTGATCGGTTTTGTGTAGCAACAGAGAAGTAAAAAACAAACAGGAGTCAAAATGGCTAAATATGCAAGAAATCGTTATTCACAGTGACATGGCTACATAGAATGCATTATTCTATGCACATTCTTTCTGTTTGTTGAATTTCCAGATAAAAAGCACTTGTTTTCTACAGGTTCACAAAACAGCTTAATAACAAGAACAATCAAGGAGAATGTAATATAGGCATTAGTTGAGATTAACAAACTGTGGCCAAATGTTTAGATCCACTGCAGAGTATTTTCAAATCCAAACAACGGTTACAGAAACCATTTCATATCTTCCCTAACACACAGGAAAAAAATCTTGCCAGCCTCCTCAGAAACCAATTCTTTACAGGAACCATCTTTCTTTTCAATTAACGTCCATATGAGTAACACATCTAGGCTATCTTTTATAGCCAAATTTAATGTCACTACAAAAGAAAGCAAACTGGACGATAGTCACATGTATTAGCATCTATAAAGCTGTAATGGCATGAAGATATCTATATAAATCAAGGGTTTAAAATTCTTTCCTTCAGATCTCAGGTATCAACCAGATGAAGTTGCTGATGACCCATTCACTGAAGATTTTCGAGGTCTATTGGCAAAGGAAGATTGGTGGTTACCGCTGGGGCTGTTGCTGGTTCCATTTATAGTACTGGAAATGTGAGGAAACTGAGGATGAGGAGACTGAACTGGAGTACTGGGGCTAGGCAAACAAGAAGAGGTGGAGGCAATACCTCCTGCTGGGCTGTTGGCCTTGTCACTTCCAGAGTCACTTTCCAGTTCTCCAATATTTGTCAGTCCATCTCTCTGGTGACTGATCTTCATTCTTTTACAAGTAGGTCGAACTCTGTATTTTAAAGGAAGTGGACCATTCTACAAAGTTAAAAGTGGGAAAAAGAAATCAGTCTTAACTCTTTAAATAGTTTACCACAATAACTGTATTACATATGCCACTTACCCTTCTCCAGGTATAAATGTAGGCAATATCCATTAGTGTATAGTAATCTTTTAAAGGTTCCTCTTCATACATGACATCAATCTATTGAAAAATGACATTTCAGTTAAGTATCACAAAACACAAAAGTAAATCTATATAGATTTTTTTTTTAATTTGGTCATCTAAATATAATCTAAAAATGCTAGACCATTTCCTCCAAACCTTTGGACAAAGAATCCCTCTTGAAACCTCAAACAAGGAAAAACATTTCTTGAAATTAAGGGATTTGTTTTCATAGCACAGAACAATTTATTAGGAGATATACCCAAGTTAAGTACAAAATTACACTTAATTTGATAAATTTTTCTATTGCTTTTTTGGGGTTCAGAATCCAAAAAGCAAAAAGTCATTTAACTGAACAATAGAGCTCTATATAAAATGCAGGAACACTGTAGAACACACACCTGGAAAGTGTTAGGGATGTCCATCTTACTTCGGAGAAACTTCCTTAGGTGCATCACAGTCATTGCTGCTGGGCATCGTAAATATCTTTTATCGTTCACCTAAGTACATTTAGAAAAGTAATTTCTTTTTAGTCTTAACTTTCAGGTAAAACAAGTTTTAATTAGATTGCCTGAATATGATAAAAGGTATCCCCCAAACTGGGATAGGACTAAATTCTCAACTATGCTTTCAGTTTAATATTTTTGTAAATATTAAATAAACAAATTCCAGATATAAAAAAACTTTAAGTATATCAAAGCATTAAACATTAAAATATTTTGTGACAATAGTAATATATAAAATAAATTCTATTTATTAACTATCAGATATAGGTCACTCTTAAAACAGCAAAAACCAATTTTCTTCTATTTGACAGTATCAACTGACCTACAATATTCTAAAGGATAACATATACTCATAAAATTTAGAATCTTAACAATGTTTCTTTTGTACTTCTGGGACATGGAACCTTACCTCCTCCTTGGATTTCTCCTTGTCTTTGTTTACTTTCCGATCCAATCTAGAAACAGATAGTTTATTAGTGGAACGATATATATGTAATAAACATGTAAGTATAAAACACATCTCCTAAAGAATTTACCTGTTCTGATCAAAGAATTCAATGGATAAGCTTATTATCTCATCATCAGTTATAATTCTCTTATCTTCATCTGCAACTTCTCCTCTATCTTCATTAGAGCCATTAGCAGCTATAAAGACATTTTAAAATTCAAGTTTAAAAAATTCAGTATTTAATTAATATATTATATATATGAAAATAGAAGTGGTAGTTTAAATTCAATTTTAATAAATTACTGAATAACTTCTCCCTCCAAATAAAATGTCTTCCCCCTTCCAAAGAGTTTACCATCAGCTGAAGGGTGAGCTGCATAAAAATCCCTTCTTCTCTTCATTTCATCTAAAGAGGGGAAAAGAGACTTAAACATTTGGTATAAGAGGAAAAACCGATAAAATACTTTTAAAAAATTTTAATTTTAAGTAATACCCACTTTTGAAAAGTCCCGGAACTAATTTGTATACAATATCTTGAAGAGTTTTATCTGACCTGACAAAGAATAAATAAAAAAACTATGAATATGACAAAAGTAAAAATGTTCACAAATTGTTATAGATTCCTTGTTTTCCTGGTACTATCATTTTTTTACTTGATTATGATACTGTCTATAAATACATCAATAAGATAACAATTAATTATGGGAATAAAAGTTCTTTATGTAGTAGTACTCTTTTAAATGAGTAGAAAAACACTTTATTATAAATTGACCAATATACCCATTTCACTGAGTCAAGAGACGTGTACCCTCAAGTTACTAAATTAGCCGTGAAAGAAAATAAAGATGAGGGAATAGAAGTACTTTAAACATTCACCTTTGCCTTTCATGAAGTTACTAAAACAATGCAAAAATGGAAAACTGATTCAGTTTTTAAGAATTTTAAAATCACTTGAATAACACTGAGTTTTGCTTAAAATTAGTCATTATTAACATAGGCCACCCTCCAGAAGGCATACACAGTAGGTGGGGATTTATTTTCTGTGAAGAAATAAGCAGGGTAATTTTCAGGTAAATTACACAATTCTAACAACACTTACAGACAATGACTTTAAACATTTTCCTACCTTATATTCAGTAGTGGTCTGGTTTTGTGAACTTGGACATCACATATAGGACAGTATTTGCTGGTCTCCAGGTAACGTACAATACATGTTTTACAGACTATAAATAGAAACATATTTGTGAGGTTAGAAATTATATGCTAAGCATTAAAATTAGTGTCAGAAACGGAGAATAGTAGCAAAATATGGTCAATACCAAAAGATATTTTCAACTAATTATAACATCCTGAGAACACTTACACATTGCATACTTATACAATATTTTATTAAATATGCATTAATAAAAAGTCATTAAATTCAAGAGCAGAAATGATTCCATCACTTTGAACCAACATTCCTAAGGATTAAGGAATTGATAGTTTACCTAGTTCAGGATGAAATATGAACTACACATGACACAAAAAAGGTCTAAAACTTTGTACTTACAGGAATGTAGACATTCTATTATGGTTGTGGCATCAATGAAGTACCCTCCGCAAAGTACACACATTAAGTGTGGATTTAGCTCAGTGATCTTGATTCTGGTTGTTCGATGCATTTCTGCTTGACAAAAGACCCTGCAAGATACAGAAATAGTGGCCATAGTTCACAGAAAGAGAATCGACATTATCTCCAACTCCTAGTAACTGTACACTCAGAAATGTTGAGGCGTTCATGAAACTGGTTTAACACTGTACAGCTAGACTGTCCCCATGTTTTCTACAGAAGAAATGAACTAATCAGACTTGAATCAATTCTACCGAAACAGTGAAAAAGGTTCCAACTAAAGTTAACTTGTGGTCCCTCAGGTCATTCCAGCAGGGCGAAGAAAAGGTCTAGGGTGGGGGCAGGGAGCCAAGAGTATTCGGGTCTCTTTCTTCCATTTGTCCTCCAGCCCAGCAGCCCCACGGCTGCTGCAGTCGCCTCACAGTCCCCGCAGATATTTACCAACCGCTAGGGCTTGTTCAGAGTCTCCAAATTTATTGTAAAACTTCCTTATGGATCTTCAATCGAAAACCCAGGAGCATGCCCTGGCTTTCCACGGGTTCCTGCTGTTTCAGGCGCTTCCAGCAACCAGAATCTGGCACGTTTTTACCGCAACACAAAGGGAAAACAAATTCTGCTCTATCTGCATCCCTGGCATTTCCGGAGCTGGGTGCTGGGGCCTCAGGAGAAGCACCTCGAGTCCGCCTCGGGCTGGGGCCTGAGCGCGCGCGGACGCCGCCGGGGGGCCGGGATGCGAGGGGCGGATCCGGCAGCGCTGGGGCTCCGTGGCTCCGTCTCGCTCCGGATTCGGAACTCGCCTCTGTCGGGGTTTCCATAGCAACTTACACTTACACTTGGCATCCGGCCACAGCTACAACTCCTCCCGGACCCGGCCGAGCCTGAGCTTCAGCAGGCGTGCGGGGCGGTCGGGCGGCGGCAGCGGTGGCGGCGGGCGCGGGGGAGGGGCTGGCGCGGCGCGGGGGCGGGGCCGGCGCGGGGGCGGGGTGGGGTGCGGGCGCAGCAGCGCGGCGAGGGGGTGGGGCAGCCCCACGAGGCCCGCGGCACTGGGGAGCAGAATCCCTGCCTGCTGCGACCCAGTGGGGCAACTGGGGAGGACCCTGGAGTGGGCGAGTGATAAAGGAAAATGCAAACCGCACTCCCGGCCATTTCGGACACTCTTGGGGGCCTCTTTCCACGTCGACTCCTCCGTACGAAAAGCTTCTTTCAGATCCTTTCGGTCTCTCCTGTTAGCAATCACTAGGTCAAAAATTTTCATGAAGGCAGCTTTTGAGAATTGCCAACTGTGCACTTAGCCCGAAACCGTCAGTGCTCAAGTTGCAGAGATGTTTATTGAACTGAACCTCTTTAAAACTTTCTTCTTTAATATATGAAGTTCTGCTGTAGATTAGAAGAGCGACACAAAATTTTGGAAAGGCTGAAAACTGAAATCTGTTTTACAAAAGAAGGGGGTGAAGCCCTATGTATTATCTGAGCTATGCTGGAGGCAAGAAAAACTAATCAGTACAATAGTGACAATATGTACCGAACCATGTGACCAGCCCATTCCCAAAGCTAAATCAACACCTTGTCAACCCAGAGCGGCAATAGGAGAGAAAAGCAAATGTCATTTTCTCAGCCTAAACTCCAGAGAGACCCCCCCACACACACACACATACGATGAAATCATCTTCCCAACAGATATTACATGTTATAAAAAGTCACAGTGGGGAACTACCAGCAATGATACACCAATGTACAATCAAGGAAGTCAATTACTTCGTGTACTATTCTTGAAAAATACATTTCTTCCCCCCACTACATTCATTTCAGAACCTGAAATAAGACTAGGCTTCTATACCTGTCTGAAGAACATTCTCAAGTTGTCTTGAATAGAAATCTGGGAGCTTGTGAAACTTGAAGATGTACCTGGGGTTTTAATTCTTATGAAATTTTAATGTACAGGAGGGAAATACCAATCAACATACCTCAATGGATGAAACTAAAATCTTCAAAGTACTAAAAAGTGGTAAAAACAAAATAAAACCTCTTTTATGAAAGTGCCTGAAGTGGCAACCAGCGATTTCAAACAAAAAGCTTCACGTGTGAGTCCTCAGTTATCTTTGGTTTACCTATTTAGAAGAATATTGTAAACATATTGTTGATAAAAATCTAAGTGGGGTTGCAGAGGAGTTGTGGGTGGAGCAGTGTCCCTAAAGAGTAGCAATATTTAAATTCATTGTACTCGGTGATTAAAGACAAGTGTTCTTGATTGTTAAAGAAAACTCTCCTCGGGACACCAGAGGACCTTTCCTAGAAAGACAGTTAAGGAGGTGATTTACTTCTATCTGCCTGTGAAAGCATACCGCACTAATAGCACCGATGATGAAGTTTAAGATAGGAGCTTCAATAAAAAGAGCTCTCTTTACTTCTCTACTTTACAGAAAACCAACACCAAACACAAATATTAACACAGAGAACAATCAAACCTCAATGGAAGGTTATCTCCTGATTGATTTTAACATTTAAGTCACATGTACTTGACCAAAACTCTTTCAAATTCATCCTAAGTCTTAATTCACACAACTCATATACCTAAGAATTCATCTTAAGTCTTACTTCCCACAACTCATGTACCTAAGTTCAGATGAATTTAGCCACAACCCTATTATCATTTATGCTTTTGTTACTATATAAAAATCAGTTCTTTGTCTTTTTATACCATTTAAAAGTACTGGCAGCCTAATAAAGACTGAAAACATTTGACAAGCTATCATAAGATGTAAGAAACACTTGCACCTTAGAAATGAAAACTTTCTAGGTTCCAACACAGAAATGCCAGCTAAGCAAGCAAAAATCCACCAAACAAGGGTAAAAGCATTCAATGGTTTAAACTTGCCATTATAGTATACCTAGTTGGGACTGTCAATTTGGTTGGAGGCCTCACACCAGTAATGTCAAAATGAAGAAAAACAGAAGCGAGTCTTTAGGTTAACAATCGGCTTGACTATTGCAATCTAAAAAATGCAAATTAACTTCATAAACCCAGTTGGGGCTCACAGCCCAATACAATTATGAGTGAAGTAGGGGTTAACTTGGCTCCTATAGAGAATTCTGCTTATTTGGGCACTTAATGCACATCCAAGAATTTGGTAGGATTTATCAAGCATAATGAAATACTCAATTTTCTTACAAAAGTGTGTGTATACACACATGTGCACACACAGTTACTTTTACATGGCTTTCAAGATACTGCTAATAAATGGATAACTTGCACAAGTAAGTTATTTGAAACACACTCTGGAGCACAAGTATGGAAATGTACTCAAGTGTTAAAAATTTTATAAATTTCTTCATTAAATCAACCTTTAAGGGATTCTTATTATTCTACTTAAAACTCAAATGTTAATATAGTCTCATAAATTACTATATACCATCAACAATTTGCATCCTTAAGTTTCAACTGTTTAATATAGCTTATGATGTGTTTCCAGAACTTGGGGGGATAGGGATATAAGTTGAACTACTCATAACAATCCAGGAACCACCAACCTACACTTGGATTTGGAAAAATATGTCCAGAATTTTGCCTACTTTCAGGGAAGCGGTTAATGCATCCTTCTCTTTCAAATATTGAACCGTGACCACTAAGCCCACTAAATCCTTTTATTGCAATTGGAAATGATCAGTCTATTTGTTTACTTCCAATTATTAACTATAAATCTCTGGAGAAAAGATCATGGTATATTGCTGTCAAACCCAAAAGACAGCATAAACATATTCAATCACTTTTTGTGCTTTTCCAGAGCATCTCTTTACCATATGACCTATCCTGACATTTAGCAAAATCTATAAAACGTAGTGGACTTACGTCATGGTTCTAAGAAGTTGAGAGAAAAAGTGTAGTCTCTGAGAAAGAAAAAGAGAAAGAGAGGAAAGAGAAGCTTTAAAGAGAGCGAAAAACCCTGAAAGACTAACGTCCAGTCACCATCATCATTCCAAAAAAGCTCCAAATTTGAAATAGCCACTTCCCAATGAGCACGTCCCAAGTGATGTTTAGAACTTACTCAAGACCGATAAAAAATAACACCTTGAAAACTTTACCATTTTAAATACTAATGCAGGAGACCTTGGAAACAACTGGGAACCGCCATCTTACAAGCCATCCAATTTCACACAAGTGTCCCTCCAACTTAAGTTAATAACATTTTTATTTGGGCTCTCCCCAGACTAACATCCACCTTAGCGGGACCGCTGCCCCCCACGTAACCCGTCCCTATAAAATGGGGGCGTTCTCTGATTGTTTAAACCCCTCAAAAGCCCTTTCTTCGGAAGAGGAGGGAAGCCACTTGACCCAAGCAGCTCCCGATTTCAGGAACCCGTCCCCGTTTCATCAAAATCTGCCTCTCAACAAAGGGTGCCATGGCCGCGAGAGCCGCAGAGGCTGCAAATAGAAGTGTTCTTCCCGGGGGCCCTGTGCGTCGCGAGGGTGTAGAGGGGCGCTGGGGGGAGAAAAGAACTAAAACGTGGAGCCGGGCTCGGCGCATCCCGGGCTGAGCGGGAGGCGGCTGGAGCGGCGCCGAGCCCGGCTGGCGGCGGCGGCGGCGCGGGCTGCGGGTCGGTCCCGGCGCCGCGGGAGTCGGTGGGCGGCGCGGGCGCGTGCTCGCGGGCGCGGGCGGCGCGCGGGGCCGGCGGGCAGCGGCGCGGGGCTCAGCGCCCACGCTGTCAGCGCCCTCCCGGCCCCGCGGGGCGAGGCGCAGGGGGGGGGGGGGCCGTTCCCAGTCCACCCGCGGCCGCGGCTCCAGCCCCGCGCGGCCCCCGCCGGCCCCCGGCCTCCGGCCCCGGCCCGGGGGCGCCTCTCCTCCTACGTACCCGGAAAAAGCAGCCGGCGAGAGGCGATCGAAGCGGGCGGAAAAGACAATGAAAGTTAAAAGTCGTTCAGCAGAAAATGAATGTGAGCCAAGCGGCCATCTTGAAGCGAGCTGCAGACGCCGCTGTCAATGGGCAACGAGCGCAGCCGAGAGGAGCCGCGGCCGCCGCGCTCGGCTCATGCTGCCTCCCGAGCGCGGCCTCCTCCTCCTCCGCCTCGGCCTCCTCCTCCTCCGCCTCGGCCTCCTCTTTCTCCTCGGCCTCCAACACCTCCTCCTCCTTGGCCTCCTCCTCCTCCTCCTCCTCCTCCTCCTCCTCCTTGGCCGCCGCCGCCTCCCGCTCCGCACTCTGGGGAGGGAGCGCGCGGTGGGGGTGCGATCAGTATTATTCTGCGGGGCTGGGAGGTATTTCTAATCCGGATCGGGGCTCCCTCGCCAACATCCCCATTGTCTCGTCCCGATCTCTGCCTTTAATACTACGATTATTATTTCATAGTTGCTGTGGGGAGCGGAGAGTGGGTGGGGGGCGCCGTGTGTGTGTGTGTGTGTGTGTGTGTGTGCGTGCGCGCGTGCAGAGCGGCGGGGGGAGGGGAGGAAGGATGAGGAGGGGGAAGGGAGGGTGGAAAAAAAAATGCACCGCTGAAGGCAGAGTGGAAACTGACACTGGCTCCAAAATGGCTCGGTCTGCCCGCCCCCTCCCCCCCCACGGGTCACGTGCTCCCCTCATTCCTTAAGGGCGGCCTGGGAATTAGTGTCGGTGTAGTCGTGCCCGTGGCCGCCCCCTCCCCTCGGAGCTGCGCGACCCAGGCCTCCACCTCCCGCCCCCCGGCTCTGCACAGCGGAGGCTACTAGGACATTTCTCCACAACGCCACACGCGCCACCCGGCTCTCGACGAAGAAATCGCTCCAGTCCCGCACGCAGCTCAGCCCAGCCCACCCCCAGTTATTTCATTTTTTCTGCCCTACGCCTCCGCGCGCGGCCAAGCCCACAGGCTCCAACTGCGGAGCGCGCAGGCCACCGCCCCACTCTGGGCCCTGTCGCCCTCACACGCTGCGGCCCAGACTCCGGCGCCGCGGCGCGGAACCTGCGCGCGAGTTGGGCTCGCGGAAACAACAGCGCCTGCCCTTGTCGCCCCGCGGCCGCGCCGGCCCCCTTCCCCTCCCGCCAGCTGCCGAGGTGGGGCGCGCGCCGGCGGCCGCTTTCTCCGGCAGGGGCTCCGCGCGGGGCTGGCGGGCCGGGGCACGGCGCGGGTGAGAGTCCGGCTGCGGGCCAGCCCCTCGGCGCAGGTAACGGGAAAGGCCAGCTCCCTTCCGCAGGGCAACCGGGCCCTCTCCTCAAGTCTGGGAGCTGCGGTCTTCAACAAACCCCGGGGATCGCATCCTTTTCCCCTGGGTTTAATTTTAATCCAGAGAAAAGGCGATCGTTAAAAGTTAACGCTAATTCAGTCTTCAGAGTAATAATTAACATACAAACTCACATCCAAACGCTCAGTTCTTTTGGTGGTAACTTATTTATTCAGAATGTAAATACTTGAAAAAGGATCAAAATGGATCAATGTACAGTAAATACTAAAGATTCAAACAGAATTTCCTTCTTAATTCACAAGTGTAAAGAAGTGTCAATTTGATGAGTGGCATAAATCCAAAGAAAAATTTTTTTCTCTTAATAAAGGATATCCAGCTGGCAAAAACGAGGTGCGGCTGACGGCAAGGATGGTTTTCTTCTAGACCTCGGCGAATTGCTAACTTCCCCAAGTTACAACTGAGTTGCTCTTTCCAGGCTTTTCGAAGCATCTTTAAGTTTCCCCACTAAATCCTAAAAGATGTATATAATGCTACATTTTTAAGATAAAACACGGAAAGAGTATCCAAATTTGAGAAAGATTCAAGAAAAAAGTAGGGAGACAATTTCTATGAGTAACAAACTATAGAAACGATCCCTGAAAGTATAGTCTTGGGAGACAATTTCTAAACACGTTAATATCCTCACAAGAATATTAACCTTGTACAGACCATCAAAAGATTTTCCTCTAAACAGTTCATCTTCAAATCAGCTACTTGCTCTCAGATTTGAAATCTGAATTATAACCAAATCCTCTTAACAGGCAAGGTACTTCAAATTAAATTTCTCAAGTTATCTAACAAGAGTACACTGTATTCACATTTTCTGAAAGGTTTAAGTTTGATTAATGGTTACATTAAAACAACTGCAGGATATGCCTTTTGGGAAATTCTATTTCATTAAAATTTCAAGCAATGATCTTCATTTTTTAGGCAGTAGTAAATAAATTCGTTGTCAATGTAGTTTTGAATTTTCCACCTTACATTGGTAATATAAAGTTTTAGAAAATTATATGTACTTCTCCCTTCAGAAAAAGTCATTTAAAACCCCAGTTTAATAATCCTATTTTGAAAGTTTAATTCAATTTCTAAAAACAAAGAAGGCATTTTCAAAGTCATGTTTGTAATTCTGCTTTGTCCTATGTATCAAATTCATCAGAAATAGAAGAAATTTACACTCAACACTACACTTCAGAAGTTTAATTGGAGGGAATAGCAAATATAGACCAATTCTCTATTAGTAAGATGTTAATGTCAAAAGTGAAGTCTGCATTAAAATATTGCTTTTGAAGTCCTCTTACCATTAAATCCTTAACCAACCTTCATTATCTACTGACAATGGTTAGATTATTTTTCTTTTGAACTTTCCAAAAGCATAATTCTCAATTAAACATCTATAAAAAGGTATATTCACAGATCCTAATACTGTACCTGTAATTGTTCCATGTTGCAACTAAAACTAATCTCTGGGTGGGATGGAGAATCAGTGTTCTAGGGAAGAAAAAAAAAATGTTTATTTAAATCAAGAAAATGAAAATTCCAGCATACATTTAATTTTTAGACAGGGCTAATGCATAAATACCTCTACATTTAAGGTCACCAAATATGCAGGTCTGTACATCTTATGAAGTTGACTGGTCTAAAACAACACAAGACATTTCAGTCTTTAACTCGTATTTTAAGTGCCCTAAATAGCCCTAGAGAACAGTTAAACTTTACCTTTATCTGATATTCCAAACGCCAAGAAACATCAGTTATATGAGGAAGAGATCTGCCTATACTGAAAGATACAAAGATAATTTTTGTACATAGTATTTACAGAAAACTTTCAATATTTTTCTTTACTAAGAAAAGTGTCTACCTTCCACACACCACCCCCCCACACAAATTTTCATCCATTCTGAATTGGTAAACTTCATTTTCAAGTTCTGAACAGTAAAGGAGCATTTAAAAAATTATCTCAATAAACTTTGTTTTAAAACATTAGCTTAACTTCAATTGTTTAACTTGCCCTTTGGCCCCTTTTCTTTTGGTCAAGATCCCTGTTTCTTTACCCAGTTCTGTTTCACACCAGCACTCTCCATTTCATACCTGCAAGTGAAAAGTAGCTCAACTTGACACCTAATAGGGTACCTACCTTCCCAGTAGGATTTCTAGGGAATCCTTATTATTCTGGAGGGTGAAAAAATGAAAAGAAAACACATCTTTGCAAATAGAGTAAAAAAAAATATATTGTTAATTTTTAAAAATTGACATAAGTAACCTGATACTCCGTGCAAAACCGTTCTATTCGCTCTCTATCAAATTTACAGTCTTCTAGATAAGTGCTAAAGGAAAAAAGAAACCAATATTTAGATCCAACTTTAAAAACTAAAATTGGAATCATAAAATTACTATTTGATAATATATGGAATTTAAGTAAATCCTATACCTTAGAGTTGATTTGTCAGCTCGTTGCTTTCCTGCTTCCAGTATGTAAGCTGCAGTTGCTGAATGACAATGTTTTAAAACCACTGGGTCGATATGTTTCAAGTCTGGGTGATCTAAAATAAATTAATTGCCAGTGATGCTTGTGATGAATTTTTTATAGTCATGTTTCTAAAAGGCATCTTTCAAAGCCCTCCTTTAACAAGATAACAAAAAAAATTCCATTATAAGTATTGGCAATTGTAAGTAAATGAGATGAGCAACAAGGTCAATGGCAAAACAATAAAGAGCACACACCAATAATTCTATTTCCTGGTTTCAACTACCTTCTTTTATTTTGCCTTAATATTTTTACTGTTTTATAAAAAATATTGTGATCTCAAAGAAAAAATAACTATAGTGGTCATTCCAACACTGGAGTAAATTCAGAGGAAAATAAGAACATAGTTTATATGGTTCATATTTAAGAATGACTAACCATTCCCTCTAAAGATTAATTATAGGGTAAATGGCTCCATGGACATTAACACATCAAGAGAGGCGAGGGCCCAAGTTCAGAATAGTAAGTACAATTTTCAAATATTTTAAGGTTTTGACAGCCATCTTTTTTTTTTTTTTTTGAGATTACCCAGGTGGTGGTTACTATTTTCGTTTAAAGAACTTCCACTTTCATACTTTTTGGACAAGTGTTTAGTTCATGACACTACAGAAACAAAAAATCAGAATTGTTGGGATATTTATATTTAAGAAAAATATCTAAAAGCGATCTGTCTTAAAATGTCTTCAATCCATTCAAGCACCGCACTCCGCAATCACTGGCCGCACAACTTAAAAGACTCGTCTCCTGGTAACTGGCACCAAACAAAAAAACATTATGCACATTCTAGGCGTGGAACCTGTGCAAAACAGATTAAAGAGTGTTGGAGTGACCAGAGGAACCTGAGGTGTTCTCTAAGTTGGAAAATGTCAACACTATTTGACCTAGTAATTACTTTGGAAACAGATCCTTTAAAACCTTTGCCAGCCTAGCACTGCAAGTTTGAGTTGCAAGGGAGCTAGCCTGATGAAATAGAAGTGTCAAACAGCCTTTGCATCAGACCAGGCTGAAAACCTTAGACCTTTAGGCCACAAACAAGACTTAAACACGGGCTTTACAAAGGAACAAAGAGCCTGGGAGGGGGAATCGGGCTAGGAACGTGGAGCTGGCTCTGTGCAGGTGCCAACTGGGGACAGAACAATGCTCTGGGTCCGCTCTGAGTTCTGGCAGAACCACAGTCCCACACTCCGTCCGGAGCGAAGGGCAAAGCCGGGAGACTTCCTCATCCAGAAGCTTTCCCCCTCTCGTTCGGTCTCGCAGCTCTCCAGTGAGCGCCCCTCCACCCAGGCCGAGCCAGCTCCGAGCCAAGAGGCTTACCTAACACGGCCTCGTCCGCCTGGGCGTCAAGCAGGCTCTGGAAAGCCGCCCGGAGGAGAAGCGTGAAAGCGTTGGAGTCAAAGGAGCCAGGATCCGCCAGCATCTGGAAGCCTTTCTGCACATACTCCGAGAGTTCCATTGTGAGCGCGCTGTGACCTTCGACACGCGCACCACGTGATACGCGCCGCGCGCTCAGCTGATGCGGCTGCGCGCGCCCGCCCGCCCGCGCGCACTGGCGCGCGGCTCCGGCCGGCGGCGCGGGCTGCGGGCCTCCCAGTCCAGGGCCTCCCGCGTGTCTCGCTGCCTTCGCCCCGAGCCGCCCGCGCCGGCTGCCCGCTGCCTCTTCCTTCTGCGCCGGCTGCCAGAGCTGCCAAAGCCTGAGCGATAGGAGCGGCCTTGGGTGCTTTGTGGACGCGCTCGGTGCTTTCTCTTCCCCTCGGCGCTCACCTGGGATGTCACCGAGTCCCGCGGGGCTCCGCGGCCGCCTTCCCTGAAAAAGACCCCCTTGGGTGGCTCTAGGTGTCTGGATCCCGCCCCACTTCCTTGAAAATACGCCTGCCCGCTTAGCGCTCCGCGCGACAGCCCGCGGAAAGCTCCAATTTAGGGCAACTGATCTTTTTTTTTTTTAAGTTTGTTTCTTTTATTCAACAGCTTAACCTCCCAGCACTGCCCTTTTGTGAGACTGTGGACATCTAATTATGTAATTCTTGTTTTTTTTTTTTCTTTTTCATTATAATTTCTGAAGTACGGCCATTGATTCCTTCCTGCGTGGGACGTGCGTGTCTATACACCTAGAAAGTACATATAGCGAATGTGTGTGTAGTAATGCACTTCAACGACTGAGGGATTAATTCATTATTCACGAAGGCATTTGACAGAATTATTAAAATTTGTATATGCCGCTGCAAATAAGTACCTTTCAAAAGCAAACATACAAATTTTGTGCTACTGGACTCAGTATCTATGGATTCATTTTTAATTACTCAAAGAATCTATATATTTACATCATTTATCTTAGTAAATACAGTTAGGAACAGCAAGAATTTTATTAGAAAAAGTAAATTACTGTTCTGGATACCCATAACTTTAAAGATTCAAATGTATAAATTTTAACTTTCTTCATATTTCTACGAAGTTGAAGAACAAGAGTGATTCTTTAATAAATAAATAAATAAACCGCGAAGCAAAATAGACTGCATTTTTTATCCAAAGGATTTAAAAGGAAAAGTCAAAATGCCAGTTTTTTATGGGTGGAGGGGAGAGATAAGGAACAAGGAAAGTATTTTAGTCTTCAGAAGAGGTTATTTAAAACAGATTCAACGTGAAGGATGTTTCTGCCATAATTTGAGTGCTTATTCAGGGAAAAAAATGTTTCTAATATATATAGTCAACATTTAATCTTACACCGATACACACAGAGCCCCTGACACTACACTAGGTTGCAAGTGGAATAATTTAGCCCCAGTAACAGACTGAGCACTTGTTCTTTGAAGGCTTTGAAAGGCATGTGAACGAGCTCTTCACTCCAGTGAGCATATAGGACCCAGTGAAGGATTTAAAAGTTTCCCTAGACTCTTTATGAAAGAAACACTTATTAATCATGTCATCTTTTCTCCCACCTTTCATTTTCTTTAAAAACTACTTGTTTCTCATCAGTAGTGAAATGTCAGTCAACAAATTTCCAGATATCTGATTTACATAGGGGAATATTTTGAAGGGCAGAGTTGTGTAAATGTTAAACAATAGTAACAACACCTATGCTCATTATGTTTATTATACAAATTTTATGACCTTGCATAACACTGATTGTTAATATTCTAATAAAATTTGAGTTGATAATTATAATCATATTCCATTTGGTGTTGAAAAAACAGCATTAAGGCTTGAGCATAAATTTTAATTTTTTAAAGGAGGACAGGAAATATAATTAAATAGTTGTGAATTTGCAGGCATAAAAGAAAATTCACAAGGATTGTTTCCCTTACAAAAATTGTTATGTTACTCTCTTATACATGTGTACTTATTTTCTCTAACAGTGCATTGGTCGTCTTCAGTCTGAGTATATTTATGTGTTAGGCCCAAGTGATGGGTACGTTTCCAGCTCACAAAAAATTTTTAACCATAATGTTTTCTGATGCTAGAAAACTGGAAACTTTCTACTGTAGGTACATTTATTTCAACTACCTTTGAAGGAGGTACAGGATTAAGTATTTGTTTCAATGCAGATAGAACATGTGGGTCTTTGACAAGTAACCCCATAAAATACATAGAAGTATGATCATTCAATGGCATGATTATCCAGATGTAGACTCTCTTGCTTGCAGAAAAAAAAAGTATTTTATATTGTTAGAAAAACTATGTAATACATTCTGAAAGGGTGAAAAATAATTTAAAATTTATGCTTTAATCACTGAAAACCACCTTGGAGCTTTCACTAGAATTTAAATTTTTTTGTAGGTTTAAAGCTAATAGATTAAATTTGGCCTCAAAGAGCCTTTAAAAATAAAATAGATATTTAAACATCCTCATGTTAATAAATTTTTCCTTCTAAACTGCAGGTATTAAGATAGACAATGCTGATAAATTTGTTTTTATTTTTGAGAATCTAGAAGTTATTAAAAGAATTAGAAAGCATCATTTTGAACATTTTAGAGTGTTTAACATACTTTGTATCTTTTGAACTGGTTAATTATTTTTCTTTTCTGTATTTTTTTTTTTTTTTTAGAAACTGATTTAATATTGGCTTCTGCCCTGGGAGTATAATTAAAGTGGTCTAGGGTGTATATATAGGATATCTGTGATCGGCTTTTTCCAAAGGCCTCATTGGTAGTTTTGTTAGTTTTATGAAGTGAAATCTTTTCTTTCTTTTTTTTTTTTTTAACATATTTTTTTAATCTTTGTTTCTTTTTTTATTTATTCATTTTTTAGAGAGGAAAGGGAGAGAGAGAGAGAGAGAGAGAGAGAGAGAGAGGAGAGACAGAGAGAGAAGGGGGGAGGAGCTGGAAGCATCAACTTCCATATGTGCCTTGACCAGGCAAGCCCAGGGTTTCGAACCGGCGACCTCAGCATTTCCAGGTCGACGCTTTATCCACTGCGCCACCACAGGTCAGGCGAAGTGAAATCTTTTCTAATGTTCTTTTAGTTTGTATAAATGCTTTTGCTTTTGTGCAAAGAAAGCTGAAGGAAAATAATCCTTTACCTTAAGAGTTTGTTGAACATCGTGGGGAGGGGAGGAATAGCCAATACGCTTAAGTGCCCATGAGTCATTCAGAGCTTTTAACTGGCATAAGAACTATGCATTCTAATGGAGTTCTATTTTATTCCTGCCCATGGGATATTTGCTCATTTTCTAGAAAGAAGAAAGCAAAAAACGTTTAAAAACTACCTATATACACAGGTGATGAACACATAATGCATTATACAGATGATGTATTATAGACTCATACACCTGAAACCTATATAATTTTATTAAATAATGTCACCCCAATAAAGTCAATAAGTAATTGTTGATTTAAAAAATTGCCTATACACAAGAAACCATTTTCTCTCTGACTCCCTCATACTGATTCTTTTATAGTTAGTAAACTTAAAGCCTTGACATAAATATTAATAAAAATAAAATTTTCTATTTTAATGTTACTTTAACCACAAATGGACAGTTGGGGGGAATACTTAATTGAATTATATATGACATTTGAGAGTATGGATCAAAATTATTTGTGATATTTATAACATCTATGTACATTCTTTTATTAACTTGATAAGGCAAAGATTGGGACTTCACATCTGAATGGTCAAGTGTTTGCATATTCACGATCACAGTGAATTTGTTCCCTGTTCAGTGGTTTCAAATTGAGTCTTATGTCACATAGGTTGTCCAACAGACCACACTGAGTAGTCAGAGGGGACAACAAAGATTTTAGCTTTTATTTTCAAATTAAATATGTAATCCAATTCCTGATCATTTCTATATGGTCATTGCTATAATAATTAATGTAGGCAAATTGAACTTTTATTTTAACCTTTCACATATTAAGGCTATTTTATATATATGGGCTTTTAGATAAAAATTTAAAGTCATCTAAGTGGAATTAGATCCCTAATATGTGAGGAAAATGAAATGCTCTTTACATTCAAGAAACTGGAACCAAGTACTGAAAAATCAATGATACAATATATTCTAATACACTTAGCAAGTTCATGCTTATGGTTTTGCACAAGTCTTTAGGATTCCCCCCCCCAAGAGCTTGTATTCAGAATATTTAGACTACATAGTATAATTGCTATTTCAGTAATATTTTTATAAGTTAGTATCATTTTAAAATATCACTTTTAGATAGTTGTATCAGGGAAATATCAAATACAAAACTTCAAAATGTGCTAAAGCAATAAACAAAATTAAGTATTTTAAATCTCAGTTTTGACATATTAAATTATCACACTACTAAGAAATATAATTTGTTAAAAAGATAAGTCTCGCCTGACCTTTGGTGGCACAGTGGATAAAGCATCGACCTGGAATGCTGAGGTCTGAATACTGGTTCGAAACCCTAGGCTTCCCTGGTCAAGGCACACATGGGAGTTGATGCTTCCTGCTCCCCACTTCTCATGTCTTTCTCTCTCACTCTCTCTCCTCTCTAAAATGAATAAATAAAATCTTAAAAAAAAGATAAGTCTCAAAGCATTTCCTGAAGTTAGAAAACTTCAATTTTGTTGAACTTTGCAAACAGAAAATCCTATAGTCAAGAAAGTCTCATAAAAGGAAAATACTTTTTGATTTTGTGAAGTGAAATTTGGGAAATATCATCAAGTGTCATATTATTATTCTGCTAGCTACTTGGTCAAAATAAGATGACTTTATCATTAAAGGTATGCACATTATAATAAAATTATAATTTTTAATATAAAATCTTTGTATTTAACCAGTCTATAGCTTTGAAAAGATTCTGTGCATATTAGAAAAGTCACAGCTGCTCTTTAAAGCTACTTTTAGGAAGTCTAATCCCTAATTTTGAAGCAAAGCAACTAAATATTACATGAGAATATGTGAGTTGTATAGACTAAAATTGTGAAGTCTTCAGCTAGGAAGAAACAAGAAATTAGTTTTTAAAGGAAATGAAAAACAAATGCAGTTTTTCAAGGGATGAAGGTAAATTTTAATTTAAAGTCTAGGAGATTAGAACAAAGAGCTCAATCATATTCCAAATTACATTTAATGAGGAAAGAACAGGTTATTGAATTATGTCTTAGAATTTCTTTATGTAGATAAATAAAAACTAGTAATTTATTTTAAAATTCAGTAAGTGATTTAAATTATTACAATTTACTTATTTTTTATGGATTATAAAAAGCCAGTTTACTCCTCAAATCACATAATTCATATCTACTTTGCCAGTGATGTGAAAATTAGAAATGGACCAATCATCCAATAAATTCTGTCAAATAGACAATTTGGATAATAAGCACTATTTCCACCTCACCAGCAGGTTAATTTTATTCTCTACTTAGGCTGTAAATATACCACTTTAATTTCCTATGTCATCAGTCAGAATCACCCATGGCTTGGCTACAAGAGAATGAAAGTGAAGCATGGACACAGTTGAAACAAGTTTACTTGATAAATATATTCAATTAATTCTGCCATATGTCTACACACTGCCCTTTAAATTGTTATCATATTTTTTAAAAAGAGAGAAAGATTAAATATAAGAAAGGAAGGAAGGGAGAAAGGGAAGAAGGAAGGAAGGAAAGAAAGAAGGGAAGGAGGGAGAGAAGGAGAGGGAGGGAGGGAGGGAGGGAGGAAGGCAGGAAGGAAGGAAGGGAGGGAGGGAAAGAAACAGGAGGAGGGAGGGAAGGAGAAAGGGAAAATAGTTTTTCTCTTCATGAGGAAAAAATATCATAGAAAGTTTATTTACCGTTTATTTCCTCACAATCCATTCCAGCCAGATTCTCTTGGCTACACTAAATTCAGCTACACCAATTCAACTGAGCCTCGCAATAATGCTTGAAATGGACTGGAAGTTTCATCTGTCATGTCCAGAACCGAATCAGATTCAAGATGTCCTACATCTTGATATTTAAATTACAACAACAGAATATCTAATATATTCTCCTTTTTAAAAAATAGATTTTGAACTCTCTATTCTAACACTATTTATACCTCAGAAATTGGAGTTTGTCCACATCCATAAATTTCAACAATAAAGGGAACAAATCGGCCTACTCTATGAAATACTGTCTAAAGCCAATAATTTATAAAAGTTTGTATTTTGAGACCATGGTTTTTACATTTAAATTTTGAAATTTAATTAATATATAAATATTCAATTTGATCTTGTATAAAGGACTATAATTTAAAAAATGAAAATAGAAACAAAGAAAATAAGAAAGGAATGTTTCATAAACTAAATTCAGGTAACACTAATCTATACTTGCTTACAAATGGAAGATTTGACCACCACTTATAAATAATTTCAGAATGGAAACTGTGTAAATAAGAATACATGATCTGAACTAAATATATTACAAATACTTAAAACACTTATACCAAATGTGCTTTTATCTCATTTAACGTAAACATTGAAACTGAAATTGATATTTTAAAAGAGTTTACCTGACAAAGAAAGGCCTAGGTATAAGTGATTTAATATTTTGGAATATTATAATATTTTAAATAATACTATGTAAAGATTTAACATTTTAATTGTGGTTATTTTGAATCTCTTATTTTTAAGAGAATATATATATTTTATCTCTCATCAAAATAAAACAAACAAAACAATTTTATGCAAAATTCAGTCTAAAAATAACTGGATTCAACTTTCTCACTTATATTTTTGCATACATAGAACTATTCAGAGAATACATTGGTTTATACATAACTGATTTTTTTTTTTTTTACAGGGACAGAGAGAGAGAGTCAGAGAGAGGGATAGACAGGGACAGACAGACAGGAATGGAGAGAGATGAGAAGCATCAATCATCAGTTTTTCCTTGCGACACCTTAGTTGTTTATTGATTGCTTTCTCATATGTGCCCCGACCACGGGCCTTCAGCAGTCCGAGCAACCCCCTGCTCAAGCCAGCGACGCTGGGTCCAAGCTGGGTGACCTCAGGGTCTCAAACCTGGATCCTTCTGCTTCCCAGTCCGATGCTCCATCCACTGCGCCACCACCTGGTCAGGCCATAACTGATTTTTACACCATGATAAATGTTCAGAAAATAATTTTATAGTTTGTTGTGAAAATGGGTGCCTATGAAACATGAAAACTTTCCATTTCCCCACCCAAGAGAAACTCAGTTTTATTCTCCTTAAACTTTTGATTGTTTTATTAAGGTTAAACATAAACATAGTCCTAATTCTTTCAAGTATTATTTTAAAAATTACATTTTTTATTCTTTTTTTTTTTATAGAGAGGAGAGGGAGAGACAGAGAGAGGAGAGACAGAGACAGAGAAGTGGGGGAGGAGCTGGAAGCATCAACTCCCATATGTGCCTTGACCAGGCAAGCCCAGGGTTTCGAACCAGCGACCTCAGCATTTCCAGGTCGACACTTTATCCACTGTGCCACCACAGGTCAAGCTAAAAATTACATTTTTTGTTGTAAGCATTTTAATCTGTATTTATGGAAAGAGGTTGGGGGGTACAAGTTTTATAAAAGGTTTTTAATGTCATAAAATACTGGGAAATTACAGATGCTCTTTGACTTTGGATGGTTTGACCTACAACTTTTCAACTTTATAATACTGCAAAAGTGATATGCATTCAGTAGAAACTTATTCAAATTTTGAATTTTGATCTCTTCCCAGGGTAGCAATATGCTATATGATAGTCTCCTGTGATGCTGGGCATTATAAAATATACCTCGTGTTCGATATTTTGCCCAACGAGAGGCTACTATAGGTGTTCTGAACATGTTTAAAGTAGGCTAAACTAAGCTATAATGTTTGGTAGGATAAATATATTAAATGCATTTTCAACTTACAATATTCTCAATTTACAGTGGGTCATCTGGATACAACACCATCACAAGACAAAGAGCATCTATAATGGTGTCAACTAGCATCAGGATAAAAGGGAGAATTGTATTAACATAGTCAATTAAGTACATGTAATTAGACACTTGAACCAGAGTTACTAGTATCTGGGTAATTACTCAATTTTCTTTTTATTTTGCTCTAAAGGAAATAGACCTGGATCATTTGGAGCAACAGTATTCTAAATAAAAATTAATCAGATGTTGGCAATTTTTATTTAACTTGCAGTGCTCTAAAATTATAGACCAAAAAATGAGAAACTTGATAAAAAGCATAGATGGGAATACATCAGCAAATGAGGCACAGGAAAACTGAATTTTTATTTGCTTTTCATTTCATTTTCTTTTCTTTGAAAGTGACAGAAAAATTTAAATGAGGCCCGACTACAGTAATATAGGTGAGTAGTTGACAGCAAATATTTTGGATTTTGTTAAATAGTAATTTCATTAAAATATTTGGGGATTAGCCTGACCAGGCAGTGGTGCAGTGAAAAGATCATCAGACTGGGACACAGAGAACCTAGCCAGGTTCAAAGCCCAGAGGACACCGGCTGGAGAACGGGCTCATCCAGCTTGAACGCGGGCCCATCAGCCTGAGCACAGGGTTGTTGGCTTGAGTGTGAGATCATAGACATGAATGACACCATGATCGCTGACTTGAGCCCAAAGGTCACTGGCTTGCAGCCAAAGGTCGCTGGCTTGAGCCTAATGTCACTGGCTTGAATAAGGGGTCACTCACTCTCCTGTAGCCCCCCCCCCTCAAGACATTTATGAGAAAGCAATCAATGAACAACTAAGGTGCCCCAACGAAGAACTGATGCTTCTCATCTCTCTCCCTTCCTGTCTGTCTGTCCCTATATGCCCCTCTCTCTGTCTCTGTCTCTGCCTCTGTCACAAAACAAAACAAAACTATATTTGGGAATTAAAATGAATTGTTTTATAAGACCACTAGTATCAGTAAAGAGACAAATTTTGTTTTATAGATTTTTATAGCCTATGCATTCCTTTTTAAAAGGACTCTTTCAATAGTGTATACTGGAACATTTTACATTTGCCAATTATAAGAGAAGGAAAACAACATTCTACTATATATGTTGTAGATATGAAGGTTGTCTTAAATTATTTTTGTAACAAGGTGGATAAAAAGAAAAATCTTAAATATAGATGTCTGTGACCTATTTTAACCAACAATTAAAGTAGTTTTAGAAAAATGAAATCATTTTGGACTAATACTTTAAAATTAATTTTGATTTTATTTTGCTTATATTCTGTTTCTAAAAGTTACTATGATCAATATTTGTCTGTTTGTAGAAACTCTGACGTTCCATGATGACTAATGTTCAAATTGAGTCATAATGATAGCCTGTTATATTAAAATAAGGAGTGACTGTAGGAAAGTAGTCATTTTGCGAGCAAACATCCTGGTAGGTAATTGGAGGGGCGTGGGAGGCAGGTAAGCATATGTCATAAAGGAACAGACTTAAATCTTTAGCTAAGCTTTAAGTGTATCACTGACATAAATGACATGGAGACAATCTATTTGTGTTTGCCTTAAGTTTTTTCTCTTTGGTTAGATTTGAACATATTCAACATGATTTCTAAAACAACAACATTACATTGAAATGTCATCAGAATCTCAGGCATAGTTTTATACTATGCAATTTTAAATGATTATTCCAGCTAATATAATAACCTAATTGTGGATAATGCTACATTGTGTATTGGAATAGTATTACACCATTATTTGAACAAAAACAGTTGTTACTCTTTTTTCCTTTAAGATAATCTGAATAATTATTTTGGAAATATAAGAGTTTAAATGACAGATTTTTTTTTAGTAAGTGAGAGGTGGGGAGGCAGAGAGACAGACTCCTGCATGCAACCCGACCAGGTCCACCCAGCAAGCCCTGTACCGGGGCGATGCTCTGTCCATCTGGGGCTGCTGCTCTGTTGTTTGGCAACCAAGCTATTTTAGCATCTGAGGTGAGGCCATGGAGCCATTCTTAGCACCTGGGGACAACTATGCTCAAACCATTAGAGCCATGGCTGCGGGGGGGGGGGGGGAGAAGTGAGAGGGGTGGGGAAGCAGATAGTTGTTTCTCCTGTGTTCAATTTCAACCAGGAATTGAACCCTGGACTTTCACACACTGGGCTGATGCTCTACCACTGAACCAACCAGCTAGGGCCTTAAATGATAAATTTAAGGACTAGAGTTTATTCTTAGTTTTAAGTGGAATATCAATATTTTGAATAACATATTTGATTAGGTTCACAAGATTTATTGATAAAAAATATAAAAAATATTTTAGAGAGAATTTATCCAGATATTTATATATTGTTTTTAATAGGGAGATTTTCATAATCTTGCCCTAAAAGTTTATTTTTATCTTAATAACTATAAGAATCACTAAAAAGTAGTATAAATAGCCTGACCTCTGGTGGTGCAGTGGATAAAGTGTCGACCTGAAATGTGCCGGTCAAGGCACATACAGGAAGCAACTTCTATGAGATGATGCTTCCTGCTTCTCCCTTCTCCCCCTTCTTTCTCTCCTTCTCTCTCCCCTCTCCTTATAAATTAGCAAATAAAATCTAAAAAGAAAAAAAACTAATATAAAAAGTCAGAATGCCTTCTTAGCACATTGCTGACCGGCAATTTTACGCAGAAGTTATCTCAGGTCACAGGCTATTTTTTCATAATTGAGTATGAATTTAAATAAACTTCAGTATATTTATACATAATGAATTTAAATGAAAATTTGTATATATATGCTATATATTATATTTTATACATATTATATATTTTAGTAATTTTTTTTGGTGTGGTGTACTGTATAGCAATCACCTACGTGTAATGGTACGCAACATGTTTTGCAAATATATCTGGTTTCGTTGCACTTCCCTTTTGAAACACACACTTTACACATTTTAGTTGGATTGAACATGACAAAGAAAGATTTTACAATATCCTTGATATGTATGTTCAAACTGTGAGCAGTTAGGAGATAGTCCAAATTTAAATGGCTTGACATTGTGATTGTTTCTGTTTACCGTACTTTTTTTTTTTTTGTATTTTTCCAAAGTTAGAAGTGGGGAGGTAGTCAGACAGACTACCGCATGTGCTCAACCAGGATCCACCTGGCATGCCCACCAGGGGCTCTGCCCATCTGGGGCATTGCTCCATTGCAGCTCCATTGCTCTGCCCATCTGGGGCATTGCTCCATTGCAGCTGGAGCCATTCTAGCGTCTGAGGCAGAGGCCATGGAGCCATCCTCAGCACTGGGGCCAACTTTGCTCCAATGGAGCTTTGGCTGTGGGAGGGGAAGAGAGAGACAGAGAGGAAGGAGAAGGGGAAGGGTGGAGAAGCAGATGGGCACTTCTCCTGTGTGCCCTGACCGGTAATTGAACCTGGGACTTTCACACACTGGGCTGATGCTCTACCACTAAGCCGACTGGCCAGGACCTTGTTTACCATACCTTTGATTTTGCAGTCTCACACCTGGAGGAGTGGGAAGAAAAGGAGTCTGCATGAGAATATAGAACAGTGTGCTGTTTTTCAAACTTCAACCCTCAGGGCGAAGAGTCACAGATACAATAATCCTGTATTACCCTGAGTTTCAAAAATTGCAATAGCTAATGCAAGTGCAAACACAAGTTAACTGATGAATGGTCAACAATGTGTTAAAGTATGCTGAAGTTCATGAGATTTAACCTTTAAGATCGTTACTTCTTTACTTTTTAAATTTTACTGCACTTATGAATAGTCTTTTCATTAGACAAATACCTGGTACACAATAGTCAAGAATGTCAGTTTAATGAATGGAGATGGTAGAGCATAGAGACAAAGCAAGTGGAGCTCATAGCCTTATCCTACCTACTTCTAGTTCTATGACCTTGGACTTATTTTCTCCAAGTCTCATTTTCCTTAAAGGTACAGTGGTAATAATAATGGCAACTTTTTGATATGGCTCTTGAAAAGCAATCAGAGCCAAGTCTTAGCATGTGCTCCCTGCATGCAATTATAACCAAATAATGTCATTCTGTAATTATAATTTTGTTTTTACTGTTCTTGTTTTTTTTATTTTTTCACTCAAATTTACAACTGTTGTTCACATGCTGTAACTAACCATTTGAGAACCCCAAGGACATAAATAAGCCACTACTTAGAAAATAAAATAAAAGCCTTCTGAGCTGCCTAGCACTTCTTTACCTTCAGGGACTCTAAACTGACTCTGACAGAGCTCTTTTAATAACAACAGTTCTAAGAGGCCCTCAAGGACCTCGATGACAATAATTATCTTACCCTTATATCTCGATCCTCCAGGAATCCCAGAATCCAGGCTAGTGTGCATTATAATCAGTCTACCTTTGACACCTCTCTTAAGTAAGCCTAATCTATTCCCTCTCTTTCCACTCATTCAAACTCTAGGGTTTTTTAAAAATTTTATTTAGAAAAAAAATAATTTTTAAATTTATTTTAGAGAGGAGAAAGAGAGAAGGGGGTGAGTAGGAACAGAAAGCATCGAGTCCCTTCTGTGCCTTGCCCAGGCAAGCCCTGGGTTTTGAACTGGTGATCTCAGCATTCCTGGGCGATGCTTTATCCACTGCGCCACCACAGCTCAGGCCTTATTTAGAAAACTAAATCTAGTTTTTCTTAACTCATTTCCTTTGGTTTGCAGCTCTTTAGAAAGCCTCTCACAGCAAAGTCAAGATGCCTTCACATTCTCCTCTGGAACATCTCGTGTCTAACTTTTGGGAATTATTGTCTCATACTCTAGAGCAGTGGTTCTCAAACTTTTTGAAGTCGAGGCCCATTTAAAATCCTACAAATAATTGTAGGCACACTATATACAAATTTCTGAGAAATATGTTATAATAATTAAGGCAAATATTAAGGAAAAAATATAAAGTCCAAGCATGCTTTTATGGTAATTAAACAAAATAAATAAAACAAAATTAAATTTATTCTGACATTAAAAACATTTTTATGTTACATTTTTTGAGTTATACTTTTTAGAACTTGTAAAAAAGAGGGATTAAAAAAGTTATCTTTTTATATACATTCTTAGTAAGATTTAGTAAATTCGGCAGGTCTCAGCGTGAATGTGTTGAGTATTTTCATTCTTGTGTTTATGAGAAACATGAGCCTGATGTGCCCTAGTGATTTCTTCAATGTTTGGGCATATATTTGAAAGGCAAACTCTCATTTCCTCATCAATACATTGAAGAATTCCTCTCTTTTTACTCTTAATTGTGTTGAGTGCAGAAAACCCCCCACCATTACATATCAACTTAACTTTACACCAAACAAAGGATAGAAGTAACTTGCCTTCAGTCTTTCCAGGGAACATGGGGGGTAGTGTAAACACTACCCCCAGCACCACAGCTTAACAGCCTTTTGCAACCTAAACAGGCAAGTAAGGTGGGGGGTTGGGCAGACTGTCAGCTACAGCCAATTCCCCACACCTCTGTCCCTCAAAAATCTAAACTCCAAAAACCCTGCTAGATTATTGGTTCCCAACAGGCACGTATTTCTCTGGAATACCACAGTATGCACCTGGAAATCTAGGGCGCACCAGTGCACCTTGGCACACACTTTGAGAACCACTGCTCTAGAGTGATCCGTATTTATCATCATTTTGGCTCTGCTTGGAACATCTTCTATTAGGAGTTACAGTCCTCAAAAGGCATTAGGAAAATTGCCTGACCAGGTGGTGGCGCAGTGGATAGAGCATTGGACTGGGGTGCGGAGGACCCAGGTTCGAGACCTCGAGGTTACCAGCTTGAGCGCGGGCTCATCTGGTTTGAGCAAAGCTCACCAGCTTGGACCCAAGGTCGCTGGCTGGAGCAAGGGGTTACTCAGTCTGCTGAAGGCCTGCGGTCAAGGCACATATGAGAAAGCAATCAATGAACAAGTAAGGTGTTGCAATGAAAAACTGATGATTGATGCTTCTCATCTCTCTGTTCCTGTCTATCTATCCCTGTCTACCCCTCTTTCTGACTCTCTCACTGTCCCTGTAAAAAAAAAAAAAAAAAAAAGGCATTAGGAAAATTAAGCAAATTTAAAACAGTAAGGAAAAGAGAAAGATTCTTACTACCATGGAATAGAGGGCACACAATTTGGAATATGGAGGTGTAAACTCTACAACTCCAAAAAATTGAACAATTCAATGCACTTTGGCAAATGTATGCACTCATGTAACCACACCACACACAAGATATAAAGCATTGCCACAATATATTCCAACACTTTCCCCTTTTCTGCTGTGCAGTCATTATACTTGCCACATTCCTGATTCCAGGCAACCACTGATCTACTTTGTCTCACTACAGTTTTTGTCTTTTCTGGAATGTCATACAAACAGAATCATTCAGTTTGTAGATTTTGTGTCTGATTATTCTTGCGAAGTATAATATATTTTTAAAAGATTTCTTTTCATTGATTGATTTGAGAGAGAGGAGAGAGAGAGAAAGGCAGGGGGCAGGGAGGAACGGGAAGCACCAACTCTCAGTTGCTTCTCATATGTGCCTTGAGCTTGCAAAGCCAGGGTCCCAAGTGGGCAACCTCAGCCTTCCAGGGCTGTGCCTTACCCATTATGCCAGCATAGGTCAGGCCAAGTATAACATTTTTGAGTTTCACCTATATTGATGTGTTCATTCCTTTATATTGTGGAATAGTATCCCATTATATAGATTTTTTTTAAATTGACTTTAGCCAGAGTGGAAGGGAGAGAGAAAAAGAAACATTGATCTGTTCCTGGATGTGCCCTGACCGGGATTAAACTGTCAATCTCTGCCCTTTGGGACGATGCTCTAACCAACAGAGCTATCAGGCCAGGGCCCATTGTATATATCATATCACAATTAGCTTATCCATTCTTCACTGAAGGACATTTAGATTATTTCCAGTTTTTGAAAATCATGAATAAAAACTCTATATAGATTTGCATGCTGATTTTGTATGGACATAGACTTTTATTTTTCTTGAATAAACATCAAGATGTGGAATTGTTGGGTTATATGACACCTATATGTTGAACTTTACAAGAATCTGCTGAACTATTCTCCATAGTATCTATATTATTATTGCCTTCCCATATCAGCATTGGATGGGGGTCTTAGTTGCCATACATCCTTCTCATGTGTAGTAATATCAGTTATTTTAGACATTTTAACATGTGTGTAGTGCTATGTTATTGTGCTTTTAATTTGCATTTCCCTAATGACTAATGGTGTTGAACATCTTTTCATGTGCCTATTTGCCATACATACATACATCTTTATTAGGGAAATGTGTATTCAAGGCTTTGACCCATTGTTGTAGGGTTGTTTCTTATTAGCAAGTTTTGATAGTTCTTTATGTTTTAGACACATATCTTTTTATCAAATATGTTTTTGCAAATATTTCTGTGGCTACTTTGTGGGTTTTCTTTAATTTTCCTGAGAGTGTCTTTCAAATAGCAAAAGTTTTAAATTTTTATTAAGTCCAATTTCTTCTTTTATAGATTGTACTTTTGAAGTTATGTATAGGAAACAATTTTTTAGCCTGACCGAGTGGTGGTACAGTGGATAGAGTATCACCCTGGGATAAAGGGACCCAGGTTCAAAACCCTGAGGTCGCCAGCTTGAGCGTGGGATCATAGACATGACCCCATGGTTGCTGGCTTGAGCCCAAAGATCATTGGCTTTAGCTAGGGGTCACTAACTCGGCTGGACACCCCCCCTTGGTCAAGGCATGTATGAAGAAACAATAACCGAATAACTAAAGTGCCACGGCCCTGGCCGGTTGGCTCAGTGGTAGAGCATCGGCCTGGCGTGCAGAAGTCCTGGGTTCGATTCCTGGCCAGGGCACACAGGAGAAGCGCCCATCTGCTTCTCCACCCCTCCACCTCTCCTTCCTCTCTGTCTCTCTCTTCCCCTCCTGCAGCCAAGGCTCCATTGGAGCAAAGATGGCCCGGGCGCTGGGGATGGCTCCTCGGCCTCTGCCCCAGGAGCTAGAGTGGCTCTGGTCGCAACAGAGCGACGCCCGGAGGGGCAGAGCATCGCCCCCTGGTGGGCAGAGCGTGGCCCCCTGGTGGGCGTGCCGGGTGGATCCCCCTCGGGAGCATGGGAGTCTGTCTGACTGTCTCTCCTCGTTTCCAGCTTCAGAAAAGAAAAAAAAAATTTTTTAAGTGCCACAACTATGAGTTGATGCTTCTCATCTCTCTCCCATCCTGTCTGTCTAACCCCCCCACCCATACCCCATCTCTCCGTAAAAAAAGAAATAATTTTTTAACCAAGGTCACAAATTTTTCACACATGTTTTCTTCTGGGAATTTTATATTTGCAAATTTTACATTAAAGTTAGTGGTCCATCTTGAGTCAATTTTTATACATTTCATGAGATACAAATTAATTTGAGATTTCTGGCATATGGATATTCAATTGTTTTGACCTGTTTGTCGAAAAATTGTCTCCATTAAATTGTGTTTCCAGTTGTGTTAAAACTCAATTGACTATATATATATTTGGGTCTATTTATAAATTTTTTTGAATTTATTGGGATGACATTGATTAATAAAATTATATAGCTTTCTATAATACATCATCTATAATATTGTATTGTGTGTTCCTTACACAGTCATGTTTCCTTCCATCACCATTTATCCTCTCTTTATTCTCTTCTGCCTACCCTGCCCCCTCTTCGCCTGTTGTCTGTATCTGCATTGTTTTCTTTTTCTTTTTGCTTAATTTCTTCACCTTTTTTTATCCAGCCCCCTAACACCTCTCCCCTCTGACAGCTGTCAGTCCGTTCTCTGTATTGATGAGTCTGTTTCTATTTTGTTTATTAGTTTATTTTGTTCATTAGATTCCACTTATACGTGGAATCAGGTGGTACTTGTCTTTTTCTGGCTTACTTCATTTAGCATAATAATCTCCAGATACATCCATGCTGTTACGAAAGATAAGATTTCCTTCTTTTTATGACTGAGTAGTATTCCAATATGTAAATGTATCACAGATTTATTTTATCTACTTATCTACTGTTTGAGCGCTTGGGCTACTTCTCGATCTTGGCTATTGTAAATAATGCTGCAATAAACATAGGGGTGCATATATTCTTTTGAATTAATGTTTTAGGTTTCTTCAGACATAGTCCCTGAAGTGGAATTGCTGTGTTGTATGGCCATTCCATTTTTAATTTTTTTGAGGTAACTCCATACTGCTTTCCACAGTGGCTGCACCAATGTGCATTCCCACCTATATAGTGCATGAGGGTTCCCTTTCTTTCACATCCTCACCAATACTCATTTGGTGATTTATTGATTATAGCTAATCTAACAGATGTGAGGTGATACCTCATTGTTATTTTATTTTCATTTATCTGATGATCAGTGATGTTGAGCATCTTTTTATATGTTTATTTGTCATTTGTATATCTTCTTTGGAAAAGTGTCTAATCAGGTCCTTTGCCTATTTTTAATTGAATTATCTGTTGCTGGTGTGTGTGTGTGTGTGTGTGTGTGTGTGTGTGTGTGTGTGTGTGTATGTGTGTGTGTTGAGTTCTATGAATTCTTTATAAATTTTGGGTATTAACCTCTTACCAGATGTACAATTGGCAAATAAGTTCCTCCATTCAGCGGGTTGTCTTTTCATTTTATTGATGGTTTCCTTTGCTGAAGTCTCATTTGTTTATTTTTTCTTTTGTTTCCCTTGCCTGAGAAGTTATATTAGAAAAAGCATCACTACAAGAAATGTCCAAGATTTTACTGCCTGCTTTCTTCTGGGATTTTTATGATTTCAAGTCTTACTTTTAAGTTCTTAATCCATTTTGAGTTTATTCTTGTGTATGGTGTAAGAAGGTGGTATAGTTTCAGTTTCTTGCATGTATCTGTCCAATTTTTCCAATGCAAATTATTGAATAGACTGCCTTTACCCCATTGTATGTTCTTGCCTCCTTTGTAAAAATATTAATTGACCATAAAGGTGTTGGTTTATTTTTGGGCTCTCTATTCTGTTCCATTGATTTTTATGGCAGTTTTATGCTGTTTTGATTACTATGATCTGATATCGAGTAGCATGATTTTTCAAAAAAATTATTTTCAAGATTGCTGTGGCTCTTTGGGACCTCTTTGTGGTTCCACATAAATTTTTGGATTATTTGTTTTGATTCTGTGAAATATACCATTGGTATCTTGATAAGAATTGCATTAGATCTCTAGATTGCTTTGGGTACAATGAACATTTTAATGAAGTTAATTCTTCCTATCCACATATTTATACCTTCTCTCGTGTCTTCCTTCAGTGTCTTATAATTTTTGGAATACAAGTTTTTACATCCTTGGTTAAATTTATTCCTAGGTATTTTTGATGCAATTATCAATGGGGTTGTTTTCTTAGTTATCCTTTCTGATAGTTCCTTATTGGTGTATGAAAATGGATATTTATTTTTTATCCTGCTACTTTACTGAATTCATCTACTAGATCTTATCAGTTCTAGTAGTTTTTGGTGGGATTTTTATGGTTCTTTGTATACAGTGTCATGTCATCTGAAAATGACAGTTTTACTACTCCCTTTCCATTTTTTTTTTTTTTTGGCTGATTACTGTAGCTAAGACTTTCAGTACTATGTTCAATAAGAGTGATGAAAGCAGACATCCTTGTCTTATTCCTAATCTTGAAGAAAATGCTTTTAGTTTTTGCCCATTGGCTGTGGGTTTGTCATATATGTCCTTTATTATGGGGAGGTATATTCCTTCTATTCCCACTTTGTTATGAGTTTTTAAAATAAATCTTTGCTGAATTTTATTAAGTGCTTTTTTTGCATCTATTTATATGGTTATATAATTTTTATTGTTCATTTTGTTCATGTGATGTATCATGTTTATTGATTTGTGAATATTGTACCAACTTTGCATCCCCAGAATAAATCCCACTAGATCATGCTGTATGATCTTTTTAATGTATTGCTGGATTCAGCTTGCTAATATTTTGTGGAGAATTTTAGCATCTGTGTTCATTAGAGATACTGACATATAATTTTCTTTCTTTGTAGTGTCTTTACCTGGTTTTGGAATTAGAATAATGCTGGACTCATGAAATGAGCTTAGGGGTTCCTCCTTCTTCAATTTTTTGGAGTAGTTTGAGAAGAATAGGTGTTTGTTCTTTGAATGTTTGGTAAACTCCACCTATGAAGCTGACGCATCCAGTCCAGGGCTTTTGTTTGTTGGGAGTTTCTTGATTACCGCTTTAATTTCACCAGTTGTAATCTGTTTATACAGATTCTCTGATTCTTCCTGATTTAGCTTTGGAAGATTGTATGTATCTAGGAATTTATCTATTTCTTCCAGATTGTCCAATTTGTTGATATATAGTTATTTGTAACATTTTCTTACAATTCTTTGTATTTCTTTGGTATCATTTGTTACTTTTCTTTCATGTCTGATTTTTAAAATTTGGGTCCTCACTTTTTCTTGTTGAGTGTGGTTAGAGTTTGTCAATCTTGTTTCTTTTCAAAGAACCAGCTCTTGTTTTCATGATCTTTTGTATTGTTGTTTTAGACTCTATTTCATTTCTTTCTGGTCTGATCTTTGTTATTTCCTTTCTTCTACTCACATTGAGCTTTGTTTGTTGTCCTTTTTTTAGTTTCTTCAAGTATAAAATTGTATGGTTTTTTTTAGATTTTTATTGTTTTTTGACTTGTAGTGCTAAGAACTTCCCCCTCAGGACTGATTTTGCTGTGTCCCATAGATTTTGGGTTGTTGTGTCATCATTTCACTTGGGTTGTTGTGTCATCATTTTCACTTGTTTTGAGGTATCTTTTTATTTTCTTGATCTCACTGTTAACCCATTCATTGTTTGGTAACATGTTATTTAGCTTCCATATCTTTATCTTTGTATGTTTTTCAGGGTTTTTTTGTTGTGATAAATTTCTAGTTTCATATCATTATTGTCAGAGAAGATGTTTGATATGATAGCAACCTTTTTTTTGAGAGAGACAGGGACAGGAAGAGAGAGAGATGAGAAGCATCAACTCATAGTGTGTCACTTTAGTTGTTTACTGATTGCTTCTCATACCTGCCTTGACAGCCAGAAGGGTGGGAGACTCAAGCTGAACCAGTGACCTCTTACTCAAGCCAGTGACCTAGGGATCATGTTGATAATCCCACACTCAAGCCAGTTACACCAGGCTCAAGCTGGTGAGCCGTGCTCAAGCCAGTGACCTGTGCCACCACCAGTTAGGTCTAACCTTTTAAAATGTATTGAAGCCCTAGCCGGTTGGCTCAGTGGTAGAGTGTCGGCCTGTCGTGCGGGGGTCCTGGGTTCGATTCCCGGCCAGGGCACACAGGAGAGGCGCCCATCTGCTTCTCCCCTCCTCCCCCACCCCTTCCTCTCTGTCTCTCTCTTCCCCTCCCGCAGCCAAGGCTCCATTGGAGCAAAGATGGCCCGGGCGCTGGGGATGGCTCCTTGGCCTCTGCCTCAGGCGCTGGAGTGGCTTTGGTCGTGACGGAGAGAGGCCCCGGAGGGGCAGAGCATCGCCCCCTGGTGGGCGTGCCGGGTGGATCCCGGTCGGGCGCATGCGGGAGTCTGTCTGTCTCTCCCCGTTTCCAGCTTCGGAAAAATACAAAAAAATAAAATTTAAAAAAAATGTATTGAGACTTTTTCCATGTCCTAACAAGTGGGATATCTTTGAGAATGTTCCATGTGCACTTGAAAAAAATGTATATACTGCTGTTTTGGGGTAAAATGCCCTGAAGGTATCAATTAAATCCATCAGATTTGGTGTATCATTTAAAGTTTGTTTCCTTGTTGATTTTCTGTCTGGATGTCAATGGGGTATTAAAATACCCTACTATTACTGTACTGCTAGTTTTATTGCCAATCATTTGTTTTATGTCTAACAAGATTTACTTTATTTATTTAGGTGCTATTATATTGGGTGCATAAATGGTTACAAAGGTTATATCCTCTTGTTAAATTGCTGCCTTTATCATTATATAGTGTCTTTCTTTTTTTTTTTTTTTTTCTCTGAAGCTGGAAACGGGGAGAGACAGACAGATTCCTGCATGCGCCCGACCGGGATCCACCCGGCACGCCCACCAGGGGGGACGCTCTGCCCACCAGGGGGGACGCTCTGCCCACCAGGGGGCAATGCTCTGCCCCTCTGGGGCGTCGCTCTGCCGCGACCAGAGCCACTCTAGAGCCTGGGGCAGAGGCCAAGGAGCCATCCCCAGGGCCTGGGCCATCTTTGCTCCAATGGAGCCTTGGCTGCGGGAGGGGAAGAGAGAGACAGAGAGGAAGGAGGGGAGGGGTGGAGAAGCAAATGGGCGCTTCTCCTATGTGCCCTGGCCAGGAATTGAACCGGGGTCCCCCGCACGCCAGGCCGATGCTCTACCACTGAGCCAACCGACCAGGGCCTATAGTGTCTTTATCTCTTATTAGAGCCTTTTTTGTTTTGTTTTGTTTTTGTATTTTTCCGAACTGAGAAGCGGGGGTGGGATGGTGGGTAGGGGGCAGACAGATAGACTCCTGCATGCGCCAGACCGGGATCCACTCGGCATGCCCACCAGGGGGCAATGCTCTGCCAATCTAGGGCATTGATCCTCTGCAACAGGAGCCATGCTAGTGCCTGAGGCAGAGGCCATGGAGCCATCCTCAGTGTCTGGACCAACTTTGCTCCAATGGATCCTTGGCTGCGGGAGGGGGAGAGAGAGACAGAGAGAAAGGAGAAGGGAAGGGTGGAGAAGCAGATGGGCACTTCTGTGTGTCTTGGCCCGGGATTCAAACCTGGGACTTACACATGCCGGGCTGATGCTCTACCACTGAGCTATCCAGCCAGGGCCTAGAGCCTTTGTTTTAAAGTCTATTTTGTCTATGTAAGTATTGCTATCCCAGATATTTTTATTTCTATTTACAGGAAATATCTTTTTAAATCCCTTTATGTTTAGTCTCTGTGTATCTTTCATTCTGATGTTGGTTTCCTATAGACAGCACATATATAAGTCTTGTTTTCTTATTTATTTAGCTACACTGTATCTTTCGATGAGAGCATTTAAATAATTTACATTTAAAGTGACTGTTAAGAGGTACATATTTATTGTTATTTTATTCTTCATAATTATGTTCCTCTGTTATTTTTCTTCACCTTTCCTTCTCCTCCTCCTCCTCCTTCTTCTTCTTTTTGAAGATCCTTTAACATTTCTTGTAATACTGGTTTGGTGATACTAAACTCCTTTAACTTTTTCTTGTCTGTGAAGCTCTTTATTTTTCCTTCAATTTTAATGTTTTTTTTTTATTATTATTTATTTATTTTTACAGAGGCAGAGATAGACAGGAACAGACAGGAACAGAGAGAGATGAGAAGCATCAATCATTAGTTTCTCGTTGCGCGTTGCGATTTCTTAGTCATTGATTGCTTTCTCACATGTGCCTTGACCGTGGGCCTTCAGCAGACTGAGTAACCCCCTGCTGGAGCCAGTGACCTTGGGTCCAAGCTGGTGAGCTCTTTGCTCAAGCCAGATGAGCCCGCGCTCAAGCTGGCAACCTCGGGATCTCGAACCTGGGTCCTTCCACATCCCAGTCCGATGCTCTATCCACTGCGCCACCACCTGGTCAGGCTTTTCCTTCAATTTTAAGTGATAGCCTTGCTGGATAAAGTAGTCTTGGTTGTAAGTTCTTGCTTTTTATCCCTTTGAATATTTCATGCCAATCCCTTCTAACCCATAATTTTTCTTTTGCGAAATTAGTTGACAGATTTATGGGAGCTCCCTTCTAGGTATTGATGCTTCTCTTGCTCCTTTTAAAATTCTCTTTGTCTTTAACCTTTGCCATTTTGATTATGTGTGTCTTGGTGTGGTCCTTTGTGAGTTTATCTTGTTTGGGACTTTCTGAACTTCCTGAACTTGTGTGTCTTTTTCCTTCACCAGGTTAGGGACATTTTCAGTTATTATTTTTTGAAATAGGTTCTTAACATCTTGATCTCTCTTTTCTCATCTGGTACTCCTCGGATGTGGGTGTTGTTTTGCTTATGTTGTCCCATAGATTCCCTACAACTATCCTCATTTGAAAAAAATTCTTTTTCTTTTTGTTGCTCTGATTGAGTGTTTTCTGCTACCTTGTCTTCCAAATTGTTGATTTGATTCTCTGCTTCATTCAGCCTTTTGTTTATTCGTTCTACAGTATTCTTCCTTCAGATATTGCTTTCTTCATTTATGAGTGGTTCATTTTCATGGTTTCTGTGTTTTTTTTCATGTTTTTGAAGTTCTCACTAAGTTTCTTGAAGTTTTTTCTAAGTTCCTTCAACATCCATATAACCATTTTTTTTTTAAATTCTGTATCTGGTAAACTGCTTGCCTCTATTTCAATTCTGCTGTCTTTTTATTTGGGGCATGTTTTTTTGTCTCCCAGTTTTGGCTGCCTTTGTGTTTGTTTCTATGTATTAGGTAGATTTACCATGTCTCTCAGTCTTGGTTGAGTGATCATATGTATTAGGTGTCCTGTGGGACCCAGGAACACAATCTTCTTGATCACCTGGTCTATGTGCTCCAGAAATATCCCTTATGTGCATTATGTGAGCTCTTTTTTTGTAATGAGTCTTTTTTTTTTTTTAATAAATTTTTATTAATGGTAATGGGATGACATTAATAAATCAGGGTACATATATTCAAAGAAAACATGTCTAGGTTATTTTGTCATCAAATTATGTTGCACACCCCTCGCCCAAAGTCAGATTGTCCTCCGTCACCCTCTATCTAGTTCTCTGTGCCCCGCCCCCTCCCCCTAACTCTCTCCCTCCCTCCCTCCCATGTCCTCCCTCCCCCCCCACCCTTGGTAACCACCACACTCTTGTCCATGTCTCTTAGTCTCATTTTTATGTTCCACCAATGTATGGAATCATGTATTTCTTGTTTTTTTCTGATTTACTTATTTCACTCCTTATAATGTTATCAAGATCCCACCATTTTGCTGTAAATGATCTGATGTCATCATTTCTTATGGCTGAGTAGTATTCCATAGTGTATATGTGCCACATCTTCTTTATCCAGTCTTCTATTGAAGGGCTTTTTGGTTGTTTCCATGTCTTGGCCACTGTGAACAGTGCTGCAATGAACATGGGGCTACATGTGTCTTCACGTATCAATGTTTCTGAGGTTTTGGGGTATATACCCAGTAGAGGGATTGCTGGGTCATAAGGTAGTTCTATTTGCAGTTTTTTGAGGAACCACCATACTTTCCTCCATAATGGTTGTACTACTTTACAGTCCCACCAACAGTGAATGAGGGTTCCTTTTTCTCCACAGCCTCTCCAACATTTGCTATTACCCGTCTTGTTGATAATAGCTAATCTAACAGGAGTGAGGTGGTATCTCATTGTAGTTTTGATTTGCATTTCTCTAATAACTAATGAAGCTGAGCATCTTTTCATATATCTGTTGGCCATTTATATCTCTTCCTGGGAGAAGTGTCTGTTCATGTCCTCTTCCCATTTTTTTATTGGATTGTTTGTTTGTTTGTTGTTGAGTTTTATGAGTTCTTTGTAAATTTTGGATATTAGGCCCTTATCTGAGCTGTCGTTTGAAAATATCAGTTCCCATATAGTTGGCTGTCTGTTTATTTTGATATCAGTTTCTCTTGCTGAGCAAAAACTTTTAATTCTGATGTAGTCCCATTCATTTATCTTTGCCTTCACTTCTCTTGCCATTGGAGTCAAGTTCATAAAATATTCTTTAAAACCCAGGTCCATGATTTTAGTACCTATGTCTTCTTCTATGTACTTTATTGTTTCAGGTCTTATATTTAGGTCTTTGATCCATTTTGAATTAATTTTAGTACACGGGGACAGGCTGTAGTCGAGTTTCATTCTTTTGCATGTGGCTTTCCAGTTTTCCCAACACCATTTGTTGAAGAGGCTTTCTTTTCTCCATTGTGTGTTGTTGGCCCCTTTATCAAAGATTATTTGACCATATATATGTGGTTTTATTTCTGGGCTTCCTATTCTGTTCCATTGGTCTGAGTGTCTATTTTTTTGCCAATACCATGCTGTTTTGATTATCGTGGCCCTATAATATAGTTTAAAGTCAGGTATTGTAATGCCCCCAGCTTCATTCTTTTTCCTTAGGATTGTTTTGGCTATTCGGGGTTTTTTATAGTTCCATATAAATCTGATGATTTTTTGTTCCATTTCTTTAAAAAATCTCATAGGGATTTTGATGGGAATTGCATTAAATTTGTATATTGCTTTGGGTAATATGGCCATTTTGATTATATTTATTCTTCCTATCCAGGAACAAGGAATATTTTTCCATCTCATTGTATCTTTTTCGATTTCCCTTAACAATGCTTTGTAATTTTCATTATATAGGTCCTTTACGTTCTTTGTTATGTTTATTCCTAGGTATTTTATTTTTTTTGTTGCAATCGTGAAGGGGATTATTTTTTTGAGTTCGTTTTCTAATATTTCATTGTTGGCATATAGAAAGGCTATGGACTTTTGTATGTTAATTTTGTATCCTGCGACCTTACTGTATTGGTTTATTGTTTCTAATAATCTTTTTGTGGAGTCCTTCGGGTTTTCGATGTATAGGATCATATCATCAGCAAAAAGTGATAGCTTTACTTCTTCTTTTCCGATATGGATGCCTTTTATTTCTTTGTCTTGTCTGATTGCTCTGGCCAGAACTTCTAGCACCACGTTGAATAAGAGTGGAGAGAGTGGACAACCCTGTCTTGTTCCTGATTTAAGATAGAAAGTCCTCAGTTTTATGCCGTTTAATAGGATGTTGGCTGATGGTTTATCATATATGGCCTTTATCATGTTGAGATATTTTCCTTCTATACCCATTTTGTTGAGAGTCTTAAACATAAAATTGTGTTGTATTTTATCAAAAGCCTTTTCTGCATCTATTGATAAGATCATGTGGTTTTTGTTCTTTGTTTTGTTGATATGGTGTATTATGTTAACTGTTTTACGTATGTTGAACCATCCTTGAGATTCTGGGATGAATCCCACTTGATCATGATGTATTATTTTTTTAATATGTTGTTGTATTCGGTTTGCCAGTATTTTGTTTAGTATTTTAGCATCTGTATTCATTAGAGATATTGGTCTGTAGTTTTCTTTCTTTGTGCCATCCTTGCCAGGTTTTGGTATGAGGGTTATGTTGGCTTCATAAAATGTGTTTGGAAGTATTGCTTCTTCTTCAATTTTTTGGAAGACTTTGAGTAGAATAGGAACCAAGTCTTCTTTGAATGTTTGATAGAATTCACTAGTATAACCGTCTGGGCCTGGACTTTTATTTTTGGGGAGGTTTTTAATAGTTTTTTCTATTTCCTCCCTGCTGATTGGTCTGTTTAGGCTTTCTGCTTCTTCATGACTCAGTCTATGAAGGTTGTATTGTTCTAGGAATTTATCCATTTCTTCTAGATTGTTGTATTTGGTGGCATATAATTTTTCATAGTATTCTACAATAATTCTTTGTATTTCTATGATGTCTGTGGTGATCTCTCCTCTTTCATTTTGGATTTTATTTATTTGAGTCCTGTGTCTTTTTTCCTTGGTGAGTCTTGCTGTTTGTCAATTTTGTTGATCTTTTCAAAGAACCAGCTCCTTGTTTTATTGATTTTTTCTATAGTTTTTCTGTTCTCTATTTCATTTATTTCTGCTCTGATTTTTATTATCTCCTTTCTTCGGCTGGTTTTGGGTTGTCTTTGTTCTTCTTTTTCTAGTTCCTTAAGGTGTGAAGTTAAGTGGTTTACTTCGGCTCTCTCTTGTTTGTTCATATAGGCCTGAAGTGATATGAACTTTCCTCTTATTACTGCTTTTGCTGCGTCCCAGAGATTCTGATATGTCGTATTTTCATTTTCATTTGTCTGTATATATCTTTTGATTTCTGCACTTATTTCTTCTTTGACCCATTCATTTTTTAGAAGTATGTTGTTTAGTTTCCACATTTTTGTGGGTTTTTCCCCCTCTTTTTTGCAGTTGAATTCTAGTTTCAAGGCTTTATGATCAGAAAATATGCTTGGTACAATTTCAATTTTTCTAAATTTGCTGATATTGTCTTTGTGGCCCAACATATGGTCAATTCTTGAGAATGTTCCATGTACACTAGAGAAAAATGTATACTCTGTCGCTTTGGGATGAAGTGTCCTGTAGATGTCTATCATATCCAGGTGTTCTAGTGTTTCGTTTAAGGCCACTATATCTTTATTGATTCTCTGTTTGGATGACCGATCTAGAGCCGTCAGCGGTGTATTGAGGTCTCCAAGTATGATTGTATTTTTGTTAGTTTTTGTTTTAAGGTCAATAAGTAGCTGTCTTATATATTTTGGTGCTCCTTGGTTTGGTGCATATATATTAAGGATTGTTATGTCTTCTTGATTCAACTTCCCCTTAATCATTATGAAATGACCATTTTTGTCTCTGAGTACTTTTTCTGTCTTGTAGTCAGCATTATTAGATATGAGTATTGCTACACCTGCTTTTTTTTGGGTGTTGTTTGCTTGGAGTATTGTTTTCCAGCCTTTCACTTTGAATTTGTTTTTATCCTTGTTGCTTAGATGTGTTTCTTGTAGGCAGCATATAGTTGGATTTTCTTTTTTAATCCATTCTGCTACTCTGTGTCTTTTTATTGGTAAGTTTAATCCATTTACATTTAGTGTAATTATTGATACTTGTGGGTTCCCTACTGCCATTTTATAAATTGCTTTCTGTTAGTTTTGTATCTAGTTTGATTCTTCTCTTTTGTTTTTCTATCATTTGTTTTTGTTTGTTTGTGTTCCATACTTCTTTCCTCTGTTGCTACCTTTTTTAAGTCAAGTGTTTTTGTGGTGGTTTTTTTAAGGGTGGTTACCATTAAGTAATGAAAAGGGTACCTACCATATTCATTGTAGTACCCTATCTTATAAGTATTTCTGCACTTCATCGTCCTTTGCTACTGTTAATCTCCATCCTCTCCCCCCTTTTTTTCCTTTGTTGTTACAGTTTAAGTTTGGTTTTATTGTGTTCTTGGTGGAGCTGTTACTTGTGGTGTTGTTTTCTTTTGTTCTTTGAATCTGGTTGGAAAACCCCCCTTAGTATTTCCTGGAGTGGGGGCTTTCTGTTGATAAATTCTCTCATCTTTTCTGTATTTGTGAATGTTTTTATATCTCCTTCATACTTGAAGGATAGCTTTGATGGGTATAGTATTCTTGGCTGAAAGTTCCTCTCTTTCAGGGCTTTAAATATTGGGGTCCACTCTCTTCTAGCTTGTAGAGTTTCTGCTGAGAAATCTGATGATAATCTAATAGGCCTTCCTTTATATGTTGTACTCTTCTTTTCCCTGGCTGCCTTGAGAATTTTTTCTTTGTCATTGGTTTGTGTCATCTTTATTATGATGTGCCTTGGAGTGGGTTTGTTGGGGTTAAGAAAACTCGGTGTTCTGTTTGCTTCTTGAATTTGAGGCTTTAGTTCCTTCCACAGGCTTGGGAAGTTCTCGTCTATTATTTGTTTGAGTATATTCTCCATTCCATTTTCTTTCTCTTCTCCCTCTGATATACCTATTATTCTTATGTTATTCTTTCTGATGGAGTCAGACAATTCCTGTAGGGCTTTCTCATTTTTTATTATTTTTGAGTCTCTTTCTTCTTCTCTCTGTTGTGCCTCAAGTTGTTTGTCTTCTATTTCACTAATCCTATCTTCAATCTGGGCTGTTCTGTTAGCTAAGCTTGTTACCTCGTTTTTCAGCTCGTGAATTGAGTTTTTCATTTCTGTTTGATTTGTTTTTATAGTTTCAATTTCCTTGGTAATATATTCTTTGTGTTCATTGAGTTGTTTTCTGATCTCCCTATATTGCCTTTCTGTGTTTTCTTGTATATCTCTGAGTATTTTTAAGATTTCTATTTTAAATTCTCTGTCATTTAGCTCCAAGGCTTCCAATATGTTAAGTCTTTTCTCCATAGATTTTTCCACATCTATTTGTGTTACCTCTCTTTCTTTTGTATCCATAATATTCGATTTCCTCTTTCTTATCGGCATCTGAGGGTAGTCTTATTGATAGCACGCAGGCGCACTCCCTGGCGGCTTGAATGAGCGTCGCTGTGGTAGCTTCCTCCACACCCTCGTCTCTCAGATTCAAGTGATAACAGTCCTTTTGCTTTCAGTTTGTGTGGAACTCCGGAATGCTCCGAGGATAAATTTTTCTGTTTCTAGTTGATAAATTTGTTGTGATTTAGGGGAGAGCTGTCGGACGCGCTTCTCACGGCGCCATTTCCGTGACGTCACTATTGTAATGAGTCTTAATTGCTATTGTCTTGTTCACACATGGCATTGAGCTTTAGGATGGCTGACTATGAGGATTGACCCTAACCACAATGTATGAGCTGATGTGCAGGTGTTGATCACATGAAGCTGAATTTACCTCAGAGAGTCTGATGCTTACCAAAAACCCCCTTTGGTTATGCCACTTGTCCCCCTTTGAATAAGCTAATTGGATCCTGCTCTGATGTTTTCAGAAGCTGGTCACTGTGTGTATCCGCTCTGGGCATCTTGAGAAGGACTCTAGTGCAGGTCAATGTTAGATGCTGCCTGTGACTGCCCTGGGCAACCTGTTTGGAGAAATCTGCAGTTTGTGACTGCCTCTGCTGGGCTTCTGTGGGTGTGGGAAGGACCATACTGTATACCAAAGCCCAATTCCACCAGCACCAAGCCAGGGCAGGTCAGAAAAAGGCCCATGGTAACCCAATATCTGCCTCCACTTGCTTTCACCTGATGACTATCTAATAGGCTCAGTCACTGAAAGACCCTCTGGCAATATTGGAGTTGCATGACATAGGTTCTTATTGTGTCACAAGGTTCAAACTCGGTGCCAGTGCTGGGTCTGAGGCCACTCAGAAAAAGTCCTAGGGCATACCAAGTCTAGCTTCCCCTTGCCAGGTGCCTGCAAACATTTGTGGCATGAGTGGGGGCTTCAAGGGGTTCTCATAATGAAGGTAGCAGGATATATCAGGCCCAAACAAACCAAGATTTGGCTGTGTGAAAAGAAGGCTCTGTGCCAGTTGAGCATGCAAGGGAATAATGGCCCCTGTCTTAGGGTAACACAAGTCAGCGTGTCCCATATTTAATTTAGAGCTGGAGCTTTACAGGGTTGGGCTGCTGGAAATCAGGAGGTTAAGAATAGTGGATCTCTCATGAGGGGAAGGTGCCATAAGGCTTAGGGAAAGGTGAGTGGAGTGGCTCTGATCCTAGACCCCTGAGGAGTCCATGCTAAGCAAAGTGGGGCCTCTGAGACCCTTGGTGGTGGGGCTAGAGGAGCTCCTGTGAGAGGGAGGTGAAGTCAGGTTCACAGAAAATTTGAAGGAATGGCCTCCTTCCCAAAGCTACACAACTCATGACATCCCTTGAGTCTGTCCATGCCTCTACAACCTAACCTAGGCAGCTAACTCCTCAACAAGGTGTGAGTGCCACAGGGTGAGATGACAGATTGTCCAGAGGTTAGGCTATTGCATTTCCCCAGTCTGATGCCATAAAGAGGGTATTGTTCCACCCAAGAAACATGGCATCTTTGGTGTGAAGAGGAACATAGCAAAGGAATTCTGGTGGCTGTCCCCTTCAGCCTTCTTCTCAGATCCACAAACCCCAGTCTCTCCTCATACAATTCTAGTGTATACACCCTCTGCCAGAGCCCAGAGAGTGGCTACAAATGAGATTTTGTGTATTGGTCCTTTATGAGGAAGGAGTCTCTAGCAGACTCCTATTTCTCTGGTGGACAGAATTCTCACTGATTTTTCACAGGCAGATGTTATGTGGGTGCCTGTTCCTGGCTCAGGTGCTCTCAGTTGGGGAGACTGCTGGGGATCTCAACTCCACACTCCTCAGGGAAAATCTTTGCACCTGAGCTGTCCCTCCAGAATCTCAGTTACTACTCATGGGAGCAGGGGCAACTCTTTTTGCATCTCCACCCTGCCTATCAGTCTTAATGTGGCTTCTTCTATAAATCCTTTGTTATAAAGGTCTGTTCAGCTATTCTTCAATTGGTTATTCAGGTTAATTGTTCTATATTTTAGTTGCAATTCCAGTGTGATCCTGGGAAGAGGTGAGTGTAACTTCCATCCACTCTGCTGCCATCTTGGATTATATCTCTGGATTTTCATTGACACACTGATATATGTGTCTATCTTTTTGCCAGTACCAAGACAGTCTTGATTACTATTGCTTTATGTAAGCTTTAAAATCAGGTTCTGTGATTCTTTTAACTTTTTTTCAAAATTGTTTTGTTTTGTTTTGTCTTTTCCCCCTTTTCACAGAGACAGAGAGTGAGCCAGAGAGAGGGACAGACAGGGACAGACAGACAGGAACAGAGAGAGATGAGAAGCATCAATCATCAATTTTTCATTGCGTGTTGCAACACCTTAGTTGTTCATTGACTGCCCCCTCACACGTGCCTCGACCGTGGGCCTTCAGCAGACCGAGCAACCCCTTGCTAGAGCCAGCAACCTTGGGTTCAAGCTGGCGGGATTTTGCTCAAACCAGATGAGCCTGTGCCCAATCCGGCGACCTCAGGGTCCTGAACCTGGGTCCTCCGCATCCCAGTCCGACACTCCACCCACTGCACCACCGCCTGGTCAGGCTCAAAATTGTTTTGGTGATTCTTTTGTGTTTATTTTTTTCCACTAAAATTTAGAATCTGTTTATTGATTTCTACACAAAAAAATAACTGGGATTTTAATTGGGATCACAATGACTCAATAGATCAATTTAAAGAAGAAAAATGATCTACAGTTAATTTTTAAAAGAGAGATTGATTTTTCCAATCCATGAGCAGGACATATCTCTACTTTTGTCTTTTTTTTTATTTCTCCCATTAATGTTTTATAGGTGAGCATGCAGATTTTATACATATTTTGTTATATTTTTACCTAAATATTTTATACTTTTTGGTGCTATTCAAAATGGTACTATAAAAATTACATTTTCTAATTGTTCATTGCAAGTATATAGAAATACAATTGATTTTGTATGTTGACCTTATATTTTATTACCTTGCTAAGCCACCTTATTAGTTTTAGAAGCTTTTTATAGATTTGGGATTTTCCAGTGTGGAAAATCATGCTTCTTGCCTTTTATAAATAGAAATAGCTTTATTTATTTCTTCACAATATGTATATCTCTCATTTATTTTCATGCCTTATTGTACTGGCTAGGACCTCCAGTTTGATGTTGAATACAGTGGCTAAAGTGGACATTCTTATCTTCTCATCTTCAGGGAAAGTGTTTGGTCTTTCACCATTAACACAGATATCCTTTCTTAGTCTGAGAAACAGGAACATCCCTTATATCTTTAGTTTACTGAGAATTTTTTTCAACATCATGAATAGATATTAAAATTTTTTTAAAGCTTGTTTTTGTACTATTGAGATGACCATACAATCTTTTCCTTTAGTCTGTTGAACTACATTGATTGATTTTAAAATTTTGAAACTAACTTAAATTTACAAGGTAAAGCCCAGCTGGTCTTGATGTATTATCTTTTTTTTCATATTGTTGATACAATTTGCTGATTCTTTGTTGAGTATTTTGTATATATGTTCATGAAGCATATTGATCAGTAGTTTTCTTTAATGTCTTTGTCTCCTTTTTGTCAGAAAAGACTTCACTTTTATTTTCTAGAAGAGTTTGTGTGCAATTAGTTTTATTTTTTTCATAATGTTTTGTGGAATTCAGGAAAGCCACCTGAGCTTTCAGTTTCCTTTTTTAAAAGGGATTTTAGTTATGAATTTATTTTTAAGTTTGATATAGTACTGTTTAGGTTACCTATTATTTTTTAAGAACTTTCACTTGTCTGTTCATTTTCTTAACATTATATTTCAAAGAGCAAATAATTTTACACTAGTTATAATACTTAGGAAAATAGACAGTAGCAAACAATTGTAAGTTCTTGAGCAGCACAGAACAATAAAACAGAAAGATAAATGTAATTCAGACAGGATCAAAAAATGAGACTGGAATTAAGAAGATATAGACAATGAGAGTCAAGACAGAGGTGGTGGTAGTGAAAATAAAGAAGAAAATGAGTACTTGGGAAAGATTTCAAGATGGCGATAGAGTAGGTGGATGTTCCAATTTCCACCTGCCAGGACAAACTGGAGTTATAACTAAATTTAATAACAATTATTCTGAAAAACAAACCTACAACTAACTGAAGAGGAGTATATAACCAAGGATTTACAAGAAAAGCTACATTGAAGCTGGTAGGAAGGACAGGGATGTGAAAAGGGCTGCCCCTGCTTCCAGGAGAGAGCAGCAGCTAAGGGTCCAGAGGGACATATCAGCTGCAGGGAGGTTTTCCCTGAGAGGTGTGGGTCCTAAGTCACAGACTGGACACCCCTGCATAAAGCACCAGATCCTAGAAGAGGTGCCCACAGCATTTGGCAGTGCAAAGCGGCAAGGTTTCTGTCTGTGAGAAAGAAATGAGAGATCTCAGAGATATAGGCACCCTCTTAAAGGGCCAACACAGAAAATCTAGTTCACAACCACTTACCCTGGGGTCCAGTGGAAGGAAGGCTGAGTTGTGTGAGAAGAGGGTGAAATTGGTGGCCTGAGGAGAGATGCAGTGTGGGACAACAACTGGAACCCCTGTGCTGAATCATTCTCTAGTACTGAAGTTACCATCTTTCTTGGGTAGAGCAGTCTTGTCCATGCAACGAAGACCTGGGAATGTCTCTTGCCCCACCCTATGAAGATTGGGCCCTGCTGAGAACTAAGCAACATTGGCCAGGAAGCAATGAGCATTACAGTGACTCAGTTGTCTGGTTTGAGACTAGAGTTCCCCCCTCCACTTTTCTGAGAATATGACTGCTGCTTCTGCCTCTCAGAAGATTCAGTGGAAGCTGTCAAGACCATGGGCAACCAAATCTTTGGGTTTCAGAGGCCACACTCACCAGACTTCTAGTGACCACACCCTGCTGAGGTCTGTGAAAAAAATTCAGGACAGACTGACTCTTGGGGCCAAGAGGAGGGAGCCACACCCAGCACCTTTCCTAATCCATGAATTGCTCCAACCTCTAGACTCAAGATTTTCAAGATTTTTTTCAGCGGCTAATCTCACAAGCAGCCAGTAGATAGAGGCAGCAGAAGATAAATCTCAAGAAACCTTGTGCCTTTTGCTGACTTGCCCCTAGGCCCAGGGCTGGTAAAAGTCAGTCAAGGCAGTAGCTTGGTCCTTCCACATGCACCTAAGCCCAGCAGAGGCAATGATAAACTCTGGTTTATTTATATTTTCAAAAAGTTTGCTGAAGGCCAGTCATGGGCAATGTCTTATATTGGTCTACACCAGATTCTTTCCTAAGAGGCCTAGAACCAACTCATCCACTGGTCAGTTACAATCTACATTAGAGTAAGACCCAACTGGCCTTCCTAGCAGCATATCCAAAGGGATATACAAGGCAAATACTGCTTTCTGTGGTCAAAACTTGGTCTCACTAACATTGTCATCTCAACCTCAGCTGCCCTAACACACTAAGTTTGCACCCTATGGAAGGGTTGGAGGGTGAGGCCAGTCTGAACCCAGTCTACAGTCTTTCTACAGAAAAATCTGTGGGAAGACCAGGCAGCTGTAGAAGAAGGAAGAACAGGTAAAAAAGTGAAGGTAAATCTAAAGAAACTTGGGTCCTTTTATGGAGTTGCAGTCATATCTAAGGAAAAGGAAGATAATCTTTATACAAAGGTTGGCCCCTCCCACACATACCCAGGCATAGAAAACACAGAAACAGTGAACAGAGCGGTGGCTCCAGACAGGTAGACCACAGTGGGTTACAAAAATGTCTGACATCAACCAGTATCCCAGCCCTGACCAAGAATCAACACAATAAGTAGTGGGGAGCAGACCACACCAATGCTAAATTTAACTAGCCACACAAGCAGCACACCCAAAGAAGGTGTCCAGCAGGCACCTAACCCTGCTGAGAATAACTATGCCCAGAAAGACACTGCACAGTGTCTAATACACATGATCAAGGATGACTCCTAGAGCCAACCTCCTGAAGGGTTAACCCCACCCACTAAAGGGGCAATAGCTTCCAAGATTTACATACAACAGGAGGGTAAGTATAATGCTCAAGAAACATTCCTATAGCAACGAGCATAGGTGGCCTGGAGGTTAGTGCCACTGAGCCCACCTTTCTCATAAAGACACTACAACAAATTTAGAAGTCAGAGTAGTGATATACCTAACATACACAAAAAAATGGGCAAAGAAATATGGCCCAAATGCATCAACAGCAACAATAAAAATTACCAGAAAAGGAATTAAGTGAAATGGAAATAACCAAACTGCTAGACATAGAGATTAAAATAATGGTTATTAGGGTGCCCAAGGATCTTAGAGTAAGAATAGATGATCACAAGGAGAATTTAATAAGCATTTAAAAAGATATTGAAACCATAAAAAAGAACCAGTCAAAAATGGCAAATCCAATATCTGAAATGATGACGGCACTAGAAGAAACAATAGCAGGTTAGATAAAGCAGAGGATCAAATCAGCTATTTAGAGGACAAGATAAGTGTAAGCACAGAAACAGAGCAGCAAAAGGAGAAGTGGCTCTAGAAGGTGGAGGAAATTCTAAAAGACCTCTGTGAAATTATGCAGAAAAACAACATTTATATCATAGGAATTCCTAAAGGAAAAGAGAATAAACAAAGGATAGAGAATTTGTTAGAAGAAATTACAGCTGAAAACTTCTCTAATTTGGTGAAGAAAAAAGTCACACAAGTTCAAGAAGCACAGAGAGTTCCATTAAAGAGGAACTCAAGGAGGCCTACACCAAGACACATCATAACTAAAATGCCAAAGTTAAGACACAAAAAAAGAATACTAAAAGCTGCAAGAGGAAAACAATTAATTACCTACCCTTGAGGCTGAAATCTGACTTCTCAAAAGAAACACTTCAGGTCAGAAGGGATTGGCAAGAAATATTCAAAGTGATACAAAACAAAAACCTACAACCAAGACTACTCTATCCAACAAACTTATCATTTAAAATTGAAAGAGAAATAAAGAGCTTCTCAGACCAAAAAAAAAAAAAAAGGCTCAGAAGTTTATTACCATCAAATCAATACTGCAAGAAATGTTAAAGGCCCTGCTAAAGAAGAAGAAATTGAGAGAAAGAAGATTATAGGTTTAAATAATAAAATAGCAATAAACAAGTATATATCAATAATAACCTTATATGTAAATGAATTAAATGCTATAATCAAAACATAGGGTAGCTGCATGGATAAGAAAACAGGATCCATATAAATGCTGTCTACAGAAGACCCACCTCAGAACAAAAGATGCATATAAACTGAAAGTAAAGAGATGGAAAAAAAAATTCCATACAAATGAAAATGAAAATGAAAAAATAGCTCGAGTAGCAATACTTATATTTGACAAAATAGCCTTTAAAACAAAGGGACAAAGAAGGTCACTACATAATGATAAAGGGAGCAATCTAACAAGACGATATGACATTGTAAATATTTATGTAACCTATCCTATATTGCACCTAAATATATAATGCAGATTTTGATGGATATAAAGGGCAAGATCGACAGTGATACAATAATAGTAGGGGACTTTAAAATGCTTCATCAATAAATAGATTCTCCAGACAGAAAATCAACAAAGAAACAGCAGTCTTAAATGACACACTAGATCAACTGGATTTAATTGATATCTTCAGAACATTTCACCCCAAAGCAGCAAAATATATATTCTTCTTAAGTGCACATGGTACATTTTTTAGGATAGACCACATGTTAGTACACAATAAAATCTCAATATATTTAAGTAGGTTGAAATCATATCATGCACCTTCTCTGGCCACAATGGCATGAAACTAGAAATTAACTGCAATAGAAAAACTGAAAAACATTAAAACACTTGGAGGCTAAATAGCATGTTTTAAATATCAAATGGGTTAACAATGAGATCAAGGAAGAAATAAAAAATTTCTTTGAAACAAATGACAATGAACATACAATAACTCAAAATCTATGGGGCACAGCAAGAGCAGTCCTGAGGCGGAAGTTTATAGCATTACAGGCATACCTTAAGAAGCAAGGAAAAGCTCAAATAAACAATCAAAGCCTGTACCAAAAAAGAACTAGAAAAAGAACAACAAACAAAGCCCAGAGGAAGTATTGATAGAAGGAAGAACATAAAAAAGATCAGAGCAGAAATAAATGACATAGAGGCTAAAGAAAACAATACAAAAGATCAATGATATCAAGAGCTGGTTCTTTAAAAAGGTAAACAAGATGACAAAACCTTAACAGACTCATCAAGAAAAAGAAAGAACACCCAATTAAATAAAATTATAAATGAAAGAGGAGAAGTAACAACTGACATCACAGAAATACAAAGGATTATAAGAAAATTTTATGAAGAACTATATGCCAACAAATGGTGCAACCTGGGCAAAATGGATGAACTTCTAGAAACATAGAATCTTCCAGCTTGACCAGGCAGTGACACAGTGGATAGAGCATCAGACTGGGATGCAGAGGACCCAGATTCGAAATCCTGAAGTCTCAGTCTTGAACGCAGGCTCACTGGTTTGAGCTCAAAGGTCACTGGCTTGAAGCTCAAGGTTGCTGGCCTGAGCCCAAGGACCCTGGCTTGAGCAAGGGGTCACTTGCTCTGCTGTAGCCCCCCCCCACATGTAAGAAAGTAATCAATGAACAACTAAAGTGCTGAAACAAAGAGTTGATGTTTCTCATCTCTCTCCCTTCCTGCCTGTCTGTCCCTGTCTGTCCCTCTCTCTGTCTCTGTTTCTCTCACTAAAAAAAGAAAAGACACATATAATTTTCCAAAACTGAATCTGGAAGGATAAAAAAAAACACAGAGCAGATCAATTACAACAGATGATATTGAAACAGTTATCAAAAATCTCCCAGCAAACGAAGTCCTGGACCATATGGCTTCACAGGCAAATTTTACCAAACATTCAAAGAAGAACTAACACCTATCCTTCTCAAGTTATTGCAAAAAATTCAAGAAGAAGGAAGACTTCCAAGCTCATTTTACAAAGCAAGCATTTTTCTCATTTCAAAACCAGGTAAAGGCACTACAAAAAACAAAAACAAACAAACAAACAAAATACACTATAGGCCAATATTCCTGATAAACATAGATGCTAAAATTCTCAACAAAAAATTAGGAAACCGGATCAAGCAATACATTAAAAAGTCATGCATTATAATCAAGTGGTATTTATTCTAGGGAGGCAAGGCTGGTACAATATTCACAAATAAGTAAATGTGATTCATCGCATAGACAAAATGAAGAATAAAAACCACATGGTAATATCAATAGATGCAGAAAAAGCACTTGATAAAATCTATAGCATCTATTTATGACCAAACTCTCAGCAAAGTCAGAATACAAGGAACATACCTCAACACAATAAAGGCCATATATAACAAACCCACAGCCAACATCATACTCAGTGGGCAAAAACTAAATGCAATCCCCTTAAGATCAGGAACAAGACAGGGGTGCCCCCTTTCACCACTCTTATTCAACATAGTACTGGAAGTCCTAGTCACAGAAATCAGACAAAAAGAAGAAATAAAAGGCATCCAAATAGGAAAGGAAGAAGTAAAACTGTCATTATTTGCTGACAACATGATACTGTGGATAGAAAACCTTAAAGTCTCTGTCGAAAAGCTACTAGGCCTGATAAATAAATTTGGCAAAGTGGCAGGATATAAAATTAATATTTATAAATCAGTGGCATTTTTATACACCAACAATAAACTGTTAGAAAGAGAAATTAAGGAAACAATCCCCTTCACTATTGCAACAACAACAAAATAAAGTACCTAGGAATAAATTTAACCAAAGAGGTAAAAGAGTTCTATTCAGAAAATTATAAGACAGTGATAAAAGGAACTGAAGAATATACAAACAAGTGGAAATGTATACTGTGTTCATAGATAGGAATAATTAACATGATTAAAATGTCCATACTATGCAAAGCAATCTATAGATTCAATGCAATTTCTATTAAAATACCAATGGCATACTTCACAGATCTAGACTTAATATTCCAAAATTTACATGGAACTAAAGAAGAACCCAGATAGACTCAGCATCTTGAAAATGAAGATTAGAGTAGAAGGTATCGCACTTCCTGATATCATCAAGTTATACTACAAGGCCATTGTAATCAAAACAGCCTGGTACTGGCATAAGAACAGGCAAACAAATCAATGGAACAGAACAGAGAATCCAGAATTAAACCCATGTCTTTATGGCTAATCAATACTTGACAAAGGAAACAAATGTATACAATGGAGTAAAAATGGTCTCTTTACTAAAGGTGTTGTGAAATTTGACAGGTACATGCAAAAAAATAAGACTAGACCAACAATTTACACCATTCACAAAAACAAACTCAAAATGAATAAAAGACTTAAATGCATAAAAATCCTGAAGATAACTTAGGCAGTAGACTCTCAGACATCTCTCATAGCAATATTTTTGCCAATATATCCCCAAGGGCAAGTGAAATAGAGAACAAAATAAACAAATGGGACTATATCAAACTAAAAAGATTTTACACAGCAAAAGACATCATTAACAAAACATAAACATAACCCACTCTGTGGAAGAACATATCTTCCGATACATCCGATAAGGGGTTAATAACCAAAATTTATAAAGAATTTCTAAAACTCAACACCAGTAAGGCAATGAAAAAATGGGCAAAGGATGTGATTGACACTTCTCCAAAGAGGACATACAGATGGCCAATAGGCAGATGAAAAAATGCTCAACATCACTAATCATTAGAGAAATGCAAACTAAAACCAGAATGGGATAGCACCTCAGACCTGCTAGAATGGCTTTTACTAACAAATCAACAACAAGTGTGAAGAAGGTGTGGAGAAAAGGGGACCCTCTTGCACTGCTTGTGGGAAAGCATACTCATGCAGCCACTGTGGAAAATATTATGGTGTTTCCTCAAAAACTTAGAAATGGAACTGCCTTATGACCCAGCTATCCTACTTCTAGGAATAGATCTTAAGAATCCCAAAACACTAATTCAAAAGAAGATGTGCACCCTCATGTTCATTGCAACATTGTTTACAATAACCAAATTCAGGAAACAGCCCAAGTGTCCATCACTGGACGAGTGGCTAAAAAAGCAGTGGTACATTTACACAATGTAATACTATACAGCTTTAAAAAGAAGTAAATCTCACCTTTTATGACAACATGGATGCACCTGGAGATAATTATGCTAAGTGAAATAACCAGGCAGAGAAAGACAAATACCATATGATTTTACTTATATGTGGTATCTAATGAACACAATAAACTGAGGAACAAAATAGAAACAGAGACAGGGTCGCAGGGAACAGATGGACAGCTGTCAGAGGGAAGGGGGAAAAGGAGATGGGATCAAAGAAGGTGAAGGGGTTAGCCAAAAATATATAAACATAACACATAGGTACAGACAATAGGGTAGCAATAGCCAGAAGAAAAGGGGGTGAAGGTAGGGCGATAGGGGGTAAAGGAGGAAATATTGGGATAGAAAGAGACTTTGCATGGGGCATGGGGGCCATGATGTAGGGGGTGTAGGGGGTGTTATATTGAGTGGGACACTTGAAACCATGTCAACAAAATAAATTTTAAAAAAAGGCATGTACTCAAATATTATAGGAATACCATTTGTTATTGCTAAAATCTAGAAACTAGCCAAGTGATTGTCAACAATAGAATAGGTAAATGGATTACTTATGTAAGCAGGACAATATCACTCTAAAACTGCATCAACAATATGGATGAAATTCATGAACATAACATTGAGCGAAAGAAGCCAAACAAAGGAATGCATACTGTATGATTCTATTTATACAATGTTTCATAGCCCTTATGGCTAATCTATGTTGGTGAAGTCCTGGCAGTGGTTGCTGTTGAGGAAGTAGTGACCATAAGGGAGGAGTTGCTTCTGGGGTGCTGATGATGTTCTCTTTCTTGATCTGTTGCTGTTTTCACAGTGTATGAAAGTTCATGCATTATACAATAATGATGTGTCCTTTTCTGTTTATATTATTCCTCAATGAGAAATTAAAAAATATTTTTATAAAGAAGTTTGTGTTGATAGGTGAAATCTGTTTGTAAGGGCCTTCAAAAGAGTAAGGATAAGTCAAGATTTCCTTACCTCCAAAAAGCTTAGAAATATGAGCAACTTGGATTGTGTAGTAGGAACCAACTGTGTCCTGTCTTCTTCTGAAGTAGAATAGCCACAAAAAAACTTACACTCAGGATTTTTATTCCTATTTTGAAAGGACAGTATCATTCCATCTGTTTGCATTAGAAATAGAGAATTTTCTAGAGCTGGAGAGGACCTTTGAAATAGCCTCGAACAATTCCCTAATTTTATTTATTAGGAAAAAAGCACAGATAAGTTAAATAATATAAACCACATGCTCCCTTCTCTGTTCATATGAGCAATCTTAAGAGATTCTGAATCTCCCCTTCTCCCATTTATGATTCAAATAATTTAATATTATGATTTGAGGTTTTGAAATTATTTTTAGAAAGGAAACTTAAAACACCAATAAAGTACCCTTTTAATTATCTTTCCTACATTAAAAACAAAGTAACCTTGGCTGCTTAGTTCAGTTGGTTAGGGCCAGGGGTCCCCAAACTACGACCCGCGGGCCGCATGCGGCCCCCTGAGGTCGTTTATCCGGCCCCCGCCGCACTTCCAGAAGGGGCACCTCTTTCATTGGTGGTCAGTGAGAGGAGCATAGTTCCCATTGAAATACTGGTCAGTTTGTTGATTTAAATTTACTTGTTCTTTATTTTAAATATTGTATTTGTTCCCATTTTTTTTTTTTTTACTTTAAAATAAGATATGTGCAGTGTACATAGGGATTTGTTCATAGTTTTTTTTTATAGTCTGGCCCTCCAATGGTCTAAGGGACAGTGAACTGGCCCCCTGTGTAAAAAGTTTGGGGACCCCTGGTTAGGGCAGTGGTCCCCAACCCCTGGGCTGGTCCGCGGGCCATTTGGTACCAGTCCGCAGAGAAAGAATAAATAACTTACATTATTTCCGTTTTATTTATATTTAAGTCTGAATGATGTTTTATTTTTTTAAAAATGACCAGATTCCCTCTGTTACATCCGTCTAAGACTCACTCCTGACGCTTGTCTCGGTCATGTGATACATTTATCTGTCCCACCCTAAAGGCCGGTCCGTGAAAATATTTTCTGACATTAAATCGGTCCGTGGCCCAAAATAGGTTGGGGACCACTGGATTAGAGCTCTGTCTAGAAACACCAAGGTTGCAGGTTTGATCCCCTGTCAGGGCACATATGGGAATGCAAAACTAAGTGGAACAATAAATGAATGCTTCTCTCTCTTTCCCTTCTCTTTGTCTCTCTAAAATCAGTCAATTAAAAAAATCAAACTATGAAATAAAAAACAAAGTAGAGTGGATCTCAGGCATTTTTGTGACTTAATAAATGATTAAATTAGAAAATGAAATGTCATTAATACATGACATTAAAATACAGTAATAAAGTTGAGCCTGACTGTGATGGCGCAGTGGATAAAGCCGCAAACTGAAATGCTGAGGTCACTGGTTCGAAACCCTGAACTTGCTGGGTCAAGGCACATACAACAAGTGATCAATGAACAACTAAAGTAACTATGACTTGATACTTTTCCCTCCACACCCCACCTCTCTGTAAAATCAATAAATAAAATTAAAAAAAAATAATAGAGTTGAATACACTTAAAGAGTTTAATAGCATATGAGAAGCTAATCAGTTAATTCTCTTAAAGGGTTCAATTCTATATTTCTTTAAAAGAAGCATTAAAATAATGAAAACTCCTGGAGAAGTTGAAACATTTTCCACTCACAAAATGACAAAATGCCACTAACCCATTTTCTGCATATGTCTAAGTTGTTTTTATATTTTTACAAAAAAATAAAACTAAATGTAAGATTTTGTCAAAATCTGTCAAATTCTTTTGAATTCTAGTTCGTTTATATTAAAAAAGGCATAAATTGACAAGATCTTGACCATAAGCTTGAGAGAGACAGTCATCTGGGTCTTCTCAGCTGGAATTCCTGTTCTCAACACCTGTCCTTGATGCACATACATAGTCCCTGGGCTGCCATCCCTGTGCCCATCTGTTGGTATGGCTTGTTGCCCACTCACCAGTTTGGACTCTCGTCCCAGTGTGTAGGTGCCAGGAATAACAGTTTACACAAACAGCCTGTACCATGTAAATGTGTTCCCTGCCCAATGTCTAGATATGCTGTCCACCAAACTTGGATGTCGTGTGCTTCCCTTTAATGGATCAGATTTTCTACTGTGTGCTCTTGACAGATAAAATGTGGAAAACAGTAATGAAGTTTGGGGAGAAGAGAGAGGTGAATTTCCTGGTTTTTAAAGTTTTAAACCTGCCAGTTAATTTCATCAGGGCAGCTACTGTGGTGAGTCACAAAGACCCTCACAGGGGTGTCAGTAAGAGAAATGTCAACAGAAGAAATGTCTCCAGCCTTTTGGTGAGAACAACCACAGCAGACAACTGACCCACAAAAGATTGTGCTTGCTCCTTTAAATTACCCTAAGGGCCTAAAGGTTAAATTTCTTTTGCTTTACTTTTTTCCAAAAAGTTTTTGTTTGTCATCTCCATATCAGACTTAGAAAAACAAGAGGTTTTCTGTGTGTTTTTAGGCTTTAGAGAAACTACTCCTTGGTATGGTTGAAATAGAAAAGATAAGAGCCTACTAAATAGTATCTGCCAAATTCTTCTGATGCCATTGTTCATAGCTCAGTAAAAAACTTGGTTATGATTGGCTTCTGGTCGATATGGTGGTGAAGGTACTGGTAAGTGCAGTACTTGGAACCTCCCACAACCACATCAAAATTACAACTAAGCTACAGAACAACCATCACTCAAAACCACCTGAAATCTAACAGAACAGAAGTTTTATAACTAAGGATATAAAGAAGAAGCCACATGGAGACTGGTAGGAGGAGTGGAGACACAAAAGGGGCTGGTCCCACACCCACGTGTGGCAGGTAAAAATTGGTAGGGACATGTTGGCTGTGGAGGTCCTCCCTGAGGAGCCATGGGGACTAGGCTCACCCCAGGCCCTCCAGCCCAGGGTTCCAGTGCCAGGAAGAAAAGTCCCCATACCTTCTGGCTGTGAAAACCATCAGGGATCATGGCTGAGTGCCACAAAGGGTTTCGGGAGTCCCACACGTTCCTCTTAAAGGGCCCACACATGAATTTACTTAGACTCACTCACTCTGAGCTCCAGCGTTGGGAGAGCAGCTCAAAAGGTATCAGGGACATATGGGAAGAACTGAATGGACAGGTTTCATTTAAAATGAGGACTGGAGAAGCAGCTTTCTCCCAGACACAAGTGCTAGCAGAAGCCATTGTTCTTTTGATGAGCCCTTCTCCCCCAACAAGGCCAGCAGGCAAGCCCTATATCTGTGTCTCCATCAACTGGGTTAACACTGTTCACCCCACCCTGGTGATTCCCTGAGACCTTGCCCCAACAAACTTGCAGGCCCACCCAAGCCGTTTCCAACGGCTGTTTCATACATCCACCTGTCTTGACTCAGGCTGCAGATTTTCCTAAAATCTCTTAAAGGTTCACAAATCTTAAACAAGCAGCATCTGGCCTCAGCATGCTCTGTATCTCTTGCTAAATGGCCCCTGGGCTTGGTACTAGCTGTAGGTGGCCTCGCCTGGACACCCCCAAGCCCAGCACAAACAGCAGCCATCTGCAGGTCAATTTGTAGCTCATGCCGGTAGCCCCAGGCAGGGCACAGGTGGCAGCTGACTTTGGCCTGCACTTCCTGCAAAGCCCCAGAGTCAGTGCACTTAGTGTACAGCTTCAGACTGCACCAAAGCACCCCCAACCACCTCCACAATTGACACAATCAAAGGGCAAACTCAGCAGGCACCAGAGCCCCACTAAAGCAAGTCCTGCTCTGTGGGGTTGGCTGTTGCCCTGCAGGTCTTCTGCTGTGGGCACTGCCGATCCACACAGCCAGTCAGCCTAGAAGTAATGCAATCAGCCTTCCATTGACAGTAATTAAGGCTCAACTACAACAGGAGGGTGCACATAGTGCACACAAGGGGCACACCTGAAGTGCCCAGCTCTGATGACTAGGAAGGCCATGCCACTGGACCCTATAGGACACTTACTATACAAGACCACTCTACCAAGACCAGGAGACATAGCAGCTCCATCCAATATATAGAAACAAACACAGGGAGACAGCTAAAATGAGGAGACAAAGAAACATGTCCCAAATAAAAGAATAGAACAAAACTTCAGAAAAAGAAATCTACAAAATAGAGACAAGCAATTGACCTGACACAGAGTTCAAAACACTGATTATAAGGATGTTCAATGGTCTCAGTGAGAATTTCAACAAAGAGATAGAAAACATAAACATGGAGGTAGAAAACATAAAAAGAACCAGTCAGAAATAAAGGATACACTAACAGAAATAAAGAATACATTACAGGGATTCAACAATAGAACAGAAAAAGCAGAGACTCAAGCCAGCAATTCGGAAGATAAGGAAGCAGAAAACACCCAATTGGAACAGCAACAAGAAAAAAAAAAAAAGAGACTAGTGTAAGGAGTCTCTGGGACAACTTTAAGTGTACCAACATTCACATCGTGGGGGTGCCAGAAGGAGAAAAGAGAGAACAAGAAATTGAAAACTTATCTGAAAAAAAGAATAACAGAAAACTACTTCCCTAACCTGGTGAAGGAAATAGATATACAAGTCCAGGAAGCAGAGTTCTAGACAAGGAGAGCCCAAAGAGGCCCACACCAAGACACATAATCGTAATTAAAATGCCAAAAGTTAAAGACGAAGAGATCATCTTAAAAGTAGTAAGAAAAAAGCAGTTAAGTTATCCACATGAGATCTTCCATAAAGACTGTTGGCAGATTTCTCAACTGAAACTTTACAGACAAAAAGGGATTGGTGAGAAATATTCAAAGTGATGAAAAGCAAGGATTTACAGCCAAGATTACCAGAAAAAACTATCATTTAGAATTGAAGGACAGATAAAGAAAAGCTAAGGAGTTCATCACCACCAAACCAATATTACAAGAAATGTTAAAGGGTCTTCTTTATAAAATAAAATAAAAGGTAAAAAATATGAAAAATAAAATTGCAATAAATACATATCTATCATCCATTTATTCATTGCAGCATTATTTATAGCAGCCAAGATATGGAAGTAATCTAAGTGTCTATCAATTGATGAAAAGATAAAAAAGTGGTGCACATACACAATGGAATACTCCTCAGCCTTGAAAAAGAATGAAACCCTGCCATCTACAACAATATGGATGAACCTAGAGGGTATTGTACTCAGTGAAATAAGTCAGATGGAGACATACAAATGCCATGTGAATGCACTTAAATATGGAATCTAAAAAACAAAACAATTGAACAAGCAGAACAAAAACAGACTCATAGATACAGAGAACATTTTTTTTTTTTTTCGATTTCTGAAGCCGGAAACGGGGAGAGACAGTCAGACAAACTCCCGCATGTGCCCACCGGGATCCACCTGGCACACCCACCAGGGGGCGATGCTCTGCCCATCCGGGGCGACGCTCTGTTGTGACCAGAGCCACTCTAGCGCCTGGGGCAGAGGCCAAGGAGCCATCCCCAGCGCCCGGGCCATCTTTGCTCCAGTGGAGCCTCGGCTGCAGGAGGGGAAGAGAGAGACAGAGAGGAAGGAGAGGGGGAGGGGTGGAGAAGCAGATGGGTGCTTCTCCTGTGTGCCCTGGCCGGGAATCGAACCCGGGACCTCTGCACGCCAGGCCGACGCTCTACCACTGAGCCAACCGGCCAGGGCCCAGAGAACATTTTGACTGTTGCCAGATGGAAGGGGAGTAAGGGAGATGGGTGAAAATGTTGAAGAGGTTAAGAAATACAAATTGGTAGTTACAGGGTAGTCAGGAAGATTTAAAGTATAGCATAAGCAACATAGCCAAAAATATTGTAATAACTATGTATGGTGTACTAGATTTATCAAGGTGATCACTTCATAAGTTATATAAATGTCTAATCACTGGGTTGTACACTTGAAAGCAATATAATATTGTACATCAAATGTAATTTAAAAATAAAAAATATTTTTAAAATTTTAAATGGAACTGCCTTATGACCCAGCAATTCCACTTCTGGGTATATATCCAAGAAAACCCAAACACTAATTCAAATGAATATATGCACCCCTGTGTTCACTGCAGCACTATTTACAATAGCGAAGCAATAGAAGCAGCCTGAGTGCCCGTCAATAGACAGGTGGATAAAAAATCTGTGGTATATATATATGCAATGGAATATTAATCCTTCATAAAAGAACAAAATCTTGCCATTTATGACAGCATGCATGGACCTAGAGGGTATTATGCTAAGTGAAATAAGTCAGAGAAAGACAAGTAGCACATTACTTCACTTATATGTGGAGTCTAAAGAACAATATAAACAAACAAAATAGAAACTCATAGATACATATAGCCTAAAGATTGCCAGAGGGTAGGGAGGCTGGGGGACTGGGTAAAAAAATGAAGGGATTGAGAAGTATAGATTGGTAGTTACAAAGTAGTCACAGAGATGTAAAGTACAGCAGAGAAACCAGTAAATCATATGGTAATAACTATGTATGGTGCCAGTTAAGTACTGGATCTATCAGGGGGACACTTTGTAGAGTATATGATTCTCTAACCACTATGCTGTACACTTGAAACTAGTATAAAGTGTTATTGAATATAAAGTATAATTAAAAAGTTTTTTTAAAGAAATGAATATTTCAAACATAGGTCTTCAATATAAATATTATACTATTTCCTGTATTTTATTATATTTAGAAAATTTGGGGTATGTGGGATGGAAAGATAAAATGTAAGATTTTAAACTCCTATGTAAGACAATTTAAAGTCAGATATTTTTGATCCTTCAATTATGGGAGAAAAGGGGTGACAATTACACACACAGAAGGAAACAGATCTTATAAGGTCTGATGACTTATTCTCTAGTTCAAAAGAAAATTACTCAAGTCATGAAACCCAGGCATCAATTCTACAGAACTTTTAGAAGATAGATTGGGTGTCTTTCCATTAGAAAGACAAGGAGTATTTAAGAATATCAATATAAAATCATAGACCCATTACAATAGCTTCTGTGCCTTAAAAAAGTACTGAACCTATCAGTATAAGAGTTAGTATGATTTGAAATTCAGTTTATTTGTTGCTGAATGATATGAATTATCTCTTTTCTCTAACAGGTCTAGTAAATCAAAGAATAAATATATATTTTCCCTTAAGCAATTAGTAAACATGTATTAAGCACCTATTATATACTTAGCATGTGCTAAATAATACAAGGTATATAAAATGCACTCATTAATGTAATCATCTATCAATAGAAAGTTGTAGTAAAAGCAACCTTGAATTCAGTACCAAAAGAATGGCTTTTCTGGTTCTAAATACACCAATGGCTAGCTATAAAAAAAATTACTTATTCTCTTTGAATCTTACTTTCCTTATTTGTGAAATGAAGATAATGATGCATGTCCTGTTTTCTTCTTAATGTGGTCACTGTTCTAAACCAGTTGACTGTGTAAAAGTTTTTGAAAATCTTATAAAGCTATAAAAATAAGAGGCAGTATTTATCCCTAACTAATTCATTATCTTACATTTCTGGAAAGTTCCTCGCCTGTTATTTGAAAAAAAATTGTTAATTTTTCTTTTTTTTTTTAAATTGTTAACTTTTAAGTTAAATGTCGAGTACAAATTGTGGATGGCCTTGAATGCCAAATTAGACATTTAGATTTTAGCATACAGGCTGTAGTACAATAGTTATTCACAAATTTTCAGTTGAGAAGTGATTTGCTTATTTGATCACATTCCTGTAACCCATTCACATCTAAAAAACTTAAGTTGTTAAGTTGATTTAGCTTATTCAAAATATTCTCATTTTAAAGGATGATCACCTTCATCATCACCATCTAATAGTTACTATGTGCCAAGCACTGTTCTTTGCTTTAAATATACTTACTCATTTAATCCTCACAACAACCACATGCATAATTACTATTAAATTGTTATTCTTATTTTATAGAGATATTAGGCCCAGAGATATTAAGTGTTTTTTCATAAGTTACACAGCTGCTAAGCTGAACAGTTAGGATTTGAACACAGGTGATTTAGTTTTAGTCAGTGCTCTCCAAAAAATAACTCATCATGTATTTATTGCATGCCCACAAAATGACAGACACTCTGTTAGATGCTGAAGTCACAAAGAGAGAAAAGGCACAGTGGCTCCTCATAAGGAGTTTCTTTTTCATGAAAACATTCTTCTTAATTATGTTTTTTCCCTAGTTAGCCATAAGTGCTTACTATTTATTTATTTATTCATTCAACACTTATCTATTGAGTACTTATTATGTGCTAGGCATTTTCCTAGATGAACCACACCAACAAAGTTCTCTGTCCTCAAGAAACTTACATTCTAATGAGGGGAGACAGAAAATAACCAAATAAGTAAAACATGTATCAGAAGGTAACAAGTGTTATGGAGAAAAGTAGAGATAAAAGAAAATGTTGGGGGAAAGGTGGCAGTTGTGATTTTAAATAAGTTAGTCAGGTAAAGACCCTGAGAAGGTGACTTTGAATCCAAGGCCTGAAATTACCTATGAGTATATCTGGAGAAAGATTATTCTTTATAAAGGACCAACAGTTGTGACCATCTTGAAGAGTGTGCCTGAGTTTTGGAGGGATAGCATGGCACCATTGTGGCTGGAGCAAAGGTGGAGGACAGTGGGGAACAGACCCCAAAGAGCACTGGAGGCAATTTTAAGGACTTTGACTCTGAGGTGGGAATATGTTAGAGGGTTTTGAACAGAGACATAGGCTTTAAAAGGATCATCCTGGCTGCTATATTCAAGATAGACCTTAGGTGTGGGGGTTTGATTGCAGGGGGAAACCATTAGGAGGCTATTGCCAGGACCTGATGAAGGAGACGATGGCAGCACATACTGTGGTGGAAGTAGTGACAAGTGCTGGAAGTCTGGATAGATGATAAAGGTGAACCTGTTGTATTTCTTCACTGAACAGAGGCAAGGGGTGCAAGAGAAAAGAGAGAAGTCAAGAATGACACCAAGATTTTTGACCTTTGCAATTCGGAAGGATGGAGTTACTATTTATCAAGGTGGAGAAGACAGTAGGATGAACAGTTTTTATTTAGAGGGAAAAATTAGAAGTTCTGTTATAAGATTAAGTTGGAAATGCTCTCTAGACAAGGCATACGTAAGACTGTTGTTCACAGAAGTCTGAGGTGAATATATAAAGTTGGGAGTTGTCTGCACAGAAGTATTTCTTAAAGCCTTTCTATTAAATGAAATCAAGATGGCCGCAGCAGGCAGAGGGGAGGCAAATCCACAGACTGAGCCCTAAAGTGCATCACCATTTAATTGAAGGAAGTAAGAAGGGAGCAACTAAGGAGACTGAGATAAGTGTCAAAAAGAAAAATAGTGGATAATCACTGCCATTGTTTGAAGGAGGCACAGAAGATGTTTTTTGCTCTAAGTTAGAGTCATCCATTCCCCTCAATAATATTAGTATATTTGTTTATCAAAAACTTGACAACACCCCTTCACAATTACAACCAAAAAAATAAAGTACCTAGGAATAAACTTAACCAAGGAGACTAAAGACTTGTACTCAGAAAATTACAAAGCATTGATAAAAGAAATCAAGGAAGATATAAACAAGTGGAAGCATATACTGTGCTCATGGTTAGGAAGAATAAACATCATTAAAATGTCTATATTACCCAAAGCAATCTATAAATTCAATGCAATACCAATTAAAATACCAATGACATACTTCAAAGATATAGAACACATATTCCAAAAATTTATATGGAACCAAAAGAGAACACGAATAGCCTCAGCAATCTTAAAAAAGAAGAATAAAGTGGGAGGTATCACACTTCCTGATATCAAGTTATACTACAAGGCCATTGTACTCAAAACAGCCTGGTACTGGCATAAGAACAGGCATATAGATCAATGGAACAGAACAGAGAACCCAGAAATAAACCCACAGTTCTATGGACAACTGATATTTGACAAAGGAGGCAAGGAAATACAATGGAGTAAAGACAGCCTCTTTAACAAATGGTGTTAGGAAAATTGGACAGCTACCTGCAAAAAAATGAAACTAGATCACCAGCTTACACCACTCACAAAAATAAACTCAAAATGGATAAAAGACTTAAATGTAAGCCGTGAAACCATAAGCATCTTAGAAGAAAACATAGGCAGTAAGCTCTCTGACATCTCTCGGAGCAATATATTTGCTGATTTATCTCCATGGGGAAGTGAAATAAAAGACAGGATAAACAAATGGGACTATATCAAACTAAAAAGCTTTTGCACAGCTGAAGACAACAAGAACAGAATAAAAAGACAAACTACACAATGGGAGAACATATTTGACAATATGTCGGATAAGGGGTTAATAACCAAAATTTATAAAGAACTCGTAAATCTCAACACCAGGAAAACAAACAATCCAATCCAAAAATGGGCAAAAGAGATGAATAGACACTTCTCCAAAGAGGACATACAGATGGCCAACAGGCATATGAAAAAATGCTCAACATCACTAATCATTAGAGAAATGCAAATTAAAACCACAATGAGATATCACCTCACACCAGTCAGAATGGCGCTCATCAACAAAACAACACAGAATAAGTGCTGGCGAGGATGTGGAGAAAAGGGAACCCTCCTGCACTGCTGGTGGGAATGCAGACTGGTGCAGCCACTGTGGAAAACAGTATGGAGATTCCTCAAAAAACTGAAAATCGAACTGCCTTTTGACCCAGCTATCTCACTTTTAGGAATATTCCCCAAGGACACCATAGAACTGTTCCAAAAGGAGAAATGCACCCCCATGTTTGTGGCAGCATTGTTCACAATAGCGAAGATCTGGAAACAGCCCAAGTGTCCGTCAGAGGACGAGTGGATTAAAAAGCTTTGGTACATAAATACTATGGAATACTACTCAGCCATAAGAAATGATGACATGAGATCATTTACAATAACATGGATGGACCTTGATAACATTATATGGAGTGAAATAAGTAAATCAGGAAAAAAACTAAGAACTATATGAATTCATACATAGAAGGGACATAAAAATGAGACTCAGAGACATGAACAAGATTGTGATGGCAACAGGGGTGGGGGGTGGGGGGAGGGGGGATGAGGTGAAGAAGGAGAGAGGGGTTGGGGGAGGGGAGGGGCACAAAGAAAAAACCAGATAGAAGTTGACAGAAGACAATTTAACTTTGGGGGAGTGGTATTCAGCACAATCAAATGTCAAAATAATCTAGAGATGTTTTCTCTCAACATGTGTACCCTGATTTATCAATGTCACTGCATTAAATTTAAAAAAAAAAGAAAAGAAATGGAAAACCTGAAAAAAAACAAAAACTTGACAACAGTGTGTAAAGTGGCATAGTTCTTTTGTTTGTTATTTGTTTTTTGGGGTTTGTTTTGTGCTGTTTTTATAAACAAATAGCCCATTCAGTACTGTGTTTGAGTGCTATTAAGTATTTGGGAAACTAGTTGCAGAACTAATTGATTTGGGTGAAGTCTTTTTAGACTACTAGAAAGCCAAATGTTATGTTTTTAAATAAGAAAACAATTCTAGCTTGAGAGTATAAAAATTAAAGTCCCAGTTCATTAATCAGTTACCAATGTTTTAAGTAATTATGCTCAAGGTGATATTGTTCTATGGTCATTTTTAGTGAGGAACCAAGTGGTCTTTGGGGACATGGAGGGCCTTTAATGCAAGAATAAAGTGGATCAAGGGAAATGTGTGTGAACTAAATGGGAAAAGTTGTCTGTTCTCTCTTAGATGAAGTTTTCCAGCTGAGTTGATTACTCGTCATATAAAGGAGATTAAGTATGTCAACATTGTAGTTGGATAATGGAAGATTTAGAGCAAAAATATGGCCAACTCTGAAGCTTGAGTTTTAATTTCCAGGGAACAAGATATAAAAACAACAAAGGGACTGAGGAGATGAGGGTTTTAGCATTCAGGACTGAATATGAGAAGACTGACAGACAAAAGGGTCAAAGCCAAGGCTGAGAAGGTCGGGGTAAGCTCACAAGGTACATCATCCACTTTTCAGGTTTATCTCCTGCTGGATGAACTGCTCTCTTATCGCCCCATCTAGGTACTTTCAGAATTCATTCATCTGACTAGGCCACTTGAGCAACTTTTTAAAACGTATTTCATTAGCCAGAATATGTCTAGTAAGGAAATATTCCAAATCATTTTGGGCAACAGGACAATGTGCACTCTGCATATCAGCCAGATGTCACCTTCTGGTAGCAGTCTCTATACAAACCAGGTGTGCCAGACACTGCTATTGACCCCAAAGTCCAGTTTCTCCCCCTTTTCTATGATAACTCCTAATCTTTAGCAGACACAAGACCACCCAGAATAACTATTACTTGTCAGAGGCTCCCTTGCCATTCCTTCTGACAACATACACATTTTGAGATTTACAAGATGTGGCCTTTTCCATAAAACCCACTCTGACTTACATACTTGAAAGTTGACTTCACCCTTCTGTCAGTGCTCATGGGATTTAATCTACACCACTAAGATCTGTTGTATATTCCTTAACACTTCTTCCACCTTGTGAACTCCATGGACACATGGATTGGCTTTTGTTTACATGTGACTGCTTCATATTTTATATTTTGCAAGTAGGACGCACTCTGTCAATATATTTTTTATTAAATTGTGGCAGTAGTTTCTTTCTTACTCACTTCCCACCTATTTTTCATCTCACCCTCCAGATGTTCACTTTCTTTTCTAACCTTTATTCTTTCTTGTGGAATGAAGACACTATAACCAAACTTGAGCAAATGGAATCCAAGAAGTTCTGCTTTCTTCCCGCCATATTTTATGTCAAGAAAGATGTTCATAACTATTTAATTAATTATAGTTTGTTTTAAGGCATTGGTGAAAAGCCACCTGAGAATATATTCTAAGTCCCTTGCTAAAATCCTAGTCACCTCTTAACTACCTGCTCAAAGTTCCCCCTCTTGTTTTAACTTCACTTGAACACACACCAGCATCTATTAATTGCTTTATTTTCTCAACTTCTATTGAATTTATAATGTACAATTTTAAAAAATTTAATTCCATTTAAAATTATTTCTGCTGTTTAAGCCATGGCCAGGTGGCTCAGTGGATAAAGCATTATCTTGGCACATCGCGGTCACAGGTTCAATCCCTAGTCAGGGCACATATGAGAAGTAATCAATGAGTGCACAACTAAAACAACAAACAAACAAACAAAAAAACCCCAGGAACAACTAAGTGGAACAACAGTTGATGCTTCTCTCTCTTTTTTGCTCTCTTCCCTCCTCTCCCCCCTCTTTCTCTTTCTGTCTCTCAAATCAATAAAAAAATTTTAAATTATCTCTGTTGTTTAAATATTATAACCCCAATAAATTATAAGCTCTTTGAATGCAGAAATACATGTTTATATTTAATTATGTTAGTTGTAATGATATAATCACCAAATAAAACTTAGCCCAGTGCTGGGAACATAGTAGATATTTAATAAGTACTTATTGATTGGTGGATGGATTGGGTACAGATTATATTATATAACTTTGAGTTGAATGTAAAATAATTTCTTTCTTATTATTTTGAAAATATATTTACATAATGTGTCCAGCTATACATCTGATTTTTTTTTTTTGGTATTACTTTGAAATGACCTCAATGCCTATCTACTTCTATATCCCCAGTAAGGTGGTCCTGGGGCAATGTTCTCTCTGCAATGAAATAAAAATGTGCATTGATAATTCTCCTCTGAAAATTCAGTTAACATAAAAAATTAACTTAAAGTTAGAAATTGGAGACAATTTGCCTGACCTATGGTGGCGCAGTGGATAAAGTGTCAACCTGGCAACACTGAGATTGCTCTTTCAAAACCCTGGGCTTGCCTGACCTGTGGTGGCGCAGTGGATAAAGTGTCAACCTGGAAACGCTGAGGTTGCCGGTTCAAAACCCTGGGCTTGCCTGGTCAAGGCACATATGGGAGTTGATGCTTCCTGCTCCCCGCCCCCACCCCCATCTCTCTCTCTCCTCTCTAAAATAAATAAATAAAATCTGTAAAAAAAAAAAAAAATTAAAAAAAAAAACAAAAAACAACCCTGGGCTTGCCTAGTTAAGGTACATATACGAGTTGATGCTTCCTGCTCCTCCTCCTATTCTTCTTTCTCTTTTCTCTCTCTCTTCTCCTCTCTCTCTAAAAATGAATAAATAAAATCTAAAAAATAAAAATATAAATTAGAGACAATTTAAGAAACTTCTAGTTGTATGCTATTTAGTATATAACTAGAAAAGTTTAACAATCTACTTTTCTCTGAAATGGATACTTTTTCAAATTTTGTTGATATGTTATATTGAATAATAATGCACACTCAGATTTTTAAAAAAATAAAACCAAGTAAGTGGAATTGATTGTGAGAAATTCTATGTGAATTAATGAGAAGACTACATTGCAATGTAAACAAAGACATTTCTCAGGGTTATCCTGACAAGGATTGATGGACAGCAATCCATTAGAGGCTATGGTAGTGATACAATAATACTGATTAATTAAATAAAATACTTGTAAAGTCCTAGTATGTTAATTATCTTAAGTATAAAAACAGCCTCTTGTGGGATCTAATTTACATTTCAGATATATTTATAAAACTTTTAATAAAGTATGCATAGGTGAGAATATATTTACAATCACTGTAACAGTAGCAACAAACTCAAAATCCACAAGATATAAATTAATGAGGTTTCACTCTACTACTTGCTCATAAAAAGAAAATGTTCACCATATAGCTCCTTTTGTTTTTCAAAAGATGATTGTAAAACTTTCATAGCTTTTATAGAAAATGAATATCTAATTAAGTGACAAAAAGAAGAGAATATGATTTTTCCTTACATAGTAGACAAAGTCTAAATTCAAATCATTATAAAAAGAATACTGGCAAATTTCTCCTATCAGCCTGGAATAGTCTTAGTTCAATTTTGACCTCTGGAAGTCACAAATCAAGTCTGAAAGGTAATCAACACTTACTGTGTAACGCTTGCTGCTCTGGAGTTGCATATGATACAAATTTTCAACAATAGGAAGAAAAAAAGAATTATTCTTTGATTTTAGCCTTCACAGGTCAGTTAACAATTATAAATTCCTGATTATAATTTTCACCTTATAATGAGTCAAGGGCAAACACCTTACAGCCCTTCATGAAACCATACAGCTGCATTTATGAATGAGGTTCATGCTGTCTCAGGTCAGAACTTTAAGGTTTTTAGTCATGGTCATTAAGGAACTCACAGAACAAATGATTAGTTATTATAATAATGGTGTTGTAAGGTATTAATTTAAAACAATGTAGAGGAAGACTAAATTTCCAGGCATTAAAATATGTAACATTCCAAATTGATTTAATATTTGGAAATAACTACTATTTCATTTTAACCACTAGTTCTAAAGTGTGTATTTATCTTATTTTTAAAAACAACTGACTTAAAAGACTCTAAAAATGATTAATTGCATTGTATAAGTCAGTAACATACTTTTTCTTAAATTGATTTTAAATATGTGTTCTTCACCTTGTCCCCAAGGAGTCTCTGGCATGGTACTTGTCACAGTGGTTTCAGAAATATGTCTAGTTATGAAACAGAAGTATTGGAGACACATGATCATTATCAAGAATTGATATTACACAATATTTTAAGCATTCTTTACTTATTGTGTGGTCTTTTATTTGGGCTTATTGTATCTTGGATGTACAATTGAACTGTATTAGAAGAGAATGATATCTGCTCAGAAATTTGTTAGCAATTTGATGTCATGAATTAAAGATATTTTAAATTTTACTTCACTTTTCTAATCTTGTCTTCTAGTGAAAGGATTTTTGTTTTGTTTTGTTTTTTTACAAAGTTGAAGTTTGTCATTTGAGTCAATCTAATTTCTTTTCATTTAAATAAAGAGAAAAAGCTAACACTAACACGTGGAAATGTGGAACTCGGGAATGAAACCAAGACACCCCTATCTTTGTAGCCTATTAAAGCATGTGGACTGCCTGCAGGATGGCTTCCAAGGACTCCCCTTTGCTGGACTTCATGCCCTGAGTAACTCCTGAGTTTGGCAAAACTGTGTGACTCGGGTCTAATGAATGAACTACAGTGAAAATGATGCTGTATTACTTCTGAGGGTAGGTTATAAGAGTCTACTGCATTCCTGTGTGTGTGTGTGTGTGTGTGTGTGTTTTAATTTTTTTTACAGAGAGACAGTCAGAGAGAGGGATAGATAAGGACAGACAGACAGGAACGGAGAGAAATGAGAAGCATCAATCATCAGTTTTTCATTGTGACACCTTAGTTGTTCATTGATTGCTTTCTCATATGTGCCTTGACCGTGGGCCTTCAGCAGACCGAGTAAGTAATCCCTTGCTCGAGCCAGCGACCTTGGGTCCAAGCTGGTGAGCTTTGCTCAAACCAGATGAGCCTGTGCTCAAGCTGGTGACCTCGGGGTCTCGAACCTGGGTCCTCCGCATCCCAGTCCGATGCTCTATCCACTGCGCCACCGCCTGGTCAGGCTGCATTCCTCTTAAAGAACCTGTTTCTTGTTCTCTCTTTCTCTTAGAGCCCTCACTCAGAAAAGCCAGCTTCCATGTTGTGACCTACCCTTCTGCAAGGCCCATGTGATAAAGAACTGAGGAAGACCTTTAGTCAACAGACAAGGAGAATCTGAAGCGCTCAGCTCAACATCTTGCAAGGAATAAAAGCCTGCCAACACCCCCAGGAGAAAGCTCAGAGTGGGTCCCTGTCGCCCTGGACCCCAGCTTGACGGCATCCTCATGAAAGACCCAGAACCAGAACCACACTGCTGAGCAACCTCCAGATTCCTGATTCTCAGACCCTGTGAGGTAATAAATTTCTGTTTGTTTTAAACTGCCCAGTTTTAAGGTAATTTGTCATGTAGCAATAGAAAGGTAGTAAATACAGAATGTAACTTCTGACACATTAATAACAAAAACCAATCAGATGGAGGCCAAGAAGGACCTATATTCTGTTCCATAACTATAATGTTATATAATCACCAAAACTCAGGTACAGCACCTTGTATTCTTTAACATGAGACTTCATTTTCCAGAAGTCAGGAAAGAAACTAAGCTCTCATGTCAACTGTAACAATTATGATGTGTAAATTTGAACAAGTTATCTAACTTATCTAAAACTGATTTCTTCATTTTTTTCTTTAAAAAATTGATTGATTTTAGAGACAGGAAGACAGGGAAACATTGATTTGTTGTTCCACTTATTTATGCCTTCATTGGTTAATTCTTGCATGTGCCCTGACCAGGTATTAAACCCACAACCTTGGCATATGGGGATGATGCTGTAACCAACAGAGCTATCTAGCAAGGACTTCATTTCTTCATTTTTAAATAGAGGTAATGACAGCACTGTTGTGAGAATTGAAAGAAAATTCATGTACAAGGCCTGGCACCTACTACACATTTAACAAAGTAAATCATCATCATCATCATCATCATCATCATCATCATAATCATCATTATCAAATCAGAGCAAAGACAGTGGCAACTTTTCTTCTGAATATTTTTTCTTTAGAGCTTGAAAAAGAGCCTCCTTTTCTTTATAGAACAAGAACATGACTAGGTATTTATTCTACAGGGAACAATCACGAACCTTTGTTTCATGTTTTAATTACCAGCCCTAGAGAGTATTTTAATTTTTAAAATAAGTATTTTTATTTGCAGCTGTCTTGCTTAAGCTACCTTGAAGATTTCATTAACTTTAACATGGGATAAAAATAATAGTAGGATTATTAAATTAGATAGCAAAACTTTTTCACTTTTTTTAGTACCTATTAGGAAATATGAATGTCAATAGAACATAACATGTCCATAAGATAATGAGTAATTTTTTTTTTCAAATACAGCAAAACTACATGTTCAGATGAATTGTTTCCTTCAGAATAACCTTCATTCATTTAACAAGTGTATATCTAGCACCTCTCATGTGCCACGCATTATTCCAGGTGCTAGGTAGGAAATGATAAGCAAGGAATTTGCAGTTGAAGACAAAGAGTACATAGGCAACTTCTGCTCAATTAAAAGGTATGGTAGGGTAAGCATTAGATGCTGTAAAAATATAAGTGTGGCCTGACCAGTGCTGGTGCAGTGAATATAACACCAACCTGGAAGGCTGAAGTCCCAGCTTCGAAGCCCTGAGGTTACCGGCTTGAGTGTGGGTCATTGACATAATCCCAAGGTTGCTGGCTTGACCCCAAGGTCACTGGCTTGAGCAAGGGGTCACTAGATCAGCTTGAGCTCCCTTGTCAAGGCATGTATGAGAAGTAATCAATAAATAACTAGAGTGAGCAACTACAAGTTGATCTTTCTCATCTCTCTCTCCCTGCCTCTCTCTCTAAAATCGATTTTAAAAAAAGTGTGCAAGAAGTTTCCTTAGTTTAAGTGAGAATTGCAGCAGGTTCTGAAATCTTAGCCAGGGTCATTAGCAGGAAGAATGGACAGGAAAGGTGGGTTAGTGTTTCTGGTTGTGCAGGGGCTCACTGGCAGAAGAGCATGTGACAAATCTCATAATTCAATATGGCTGGATATTTTCAGGTCACAAGTGGGGAGTGACCAGAGATAAAGCTGGGAGGGAAAGCAGGGTTTATAAAGAATCTTGCATGCCACTCCAAGGATTTTGGATTTTGTGAATGTACTGGTGAGCCAAGGAATTATTTTAAGGAAAGAGTGCCCACAGGTTACACCAGGGGTAGTCAACCTTTTTATACCTACCGCCCACTTCTGTATCTCTGTTAGCAGAAAAATTTTCTAACCGCCCACCAGTTCTACAGTAATGGTGATTTATAAAGTAGGGAAGTAACTTTACTTTATAAAATTTATAAAGCAGAGTTACAGCAAGTTAAAACATATAATAATAATTACCAAGTACTTTAGGTCAGATTTTCACTAAGTTTGGCAGAATCAATCTTTATAAAACAACTTACTATAGTTAAATCTATCTTTTTATTTATACTTTGGTTGCTCCGCTACCACCCACCATGAAAGCTGGAACGCCCACCAGTGGGCGGTAGAGACCAGGTTGACCACCACTGGGTTACACACTCATTCAATAATTCTCCTTTCTTCAAAACTTTACACATCTCCTTTAAAGTTACCTTCAGCTCTCTCTTTTGAGAATGTTCAATGCTGATAATGCTTTTGAGAGTGGATTTGATTTGGGGATGGGGATGGGAAACAGAAACCATTTAGGAATTGTGTTCAGTTAGACAAAGTTGATGGAGCAGGTTAACATTATTTGGGGTCAAAAATTTGCTCTGATTCAGCCTCATTGCTTCTTATTGCATTTCATAAAACACAGTAATACACTTTAGAATTTGTTAATTGGATGGCCACTCATGTTTTGACATGGAAGCAGCAGAATCACTAAGATGCTCTGATGGAATATTATCTTTCAGTTTTGAAAATGGCACCCTGTAAAGCTTCTGACCTGGGTTAGGGCTCTGCAGTCAGATGAGCAGGGTCGCAGAGCAAACTTCCTTAGCTGTCTACCCTTCACTCCATCTGGGGCGTGGTCCCATTTTAAATTGTTTCAGACAGGCCTGACTAGGTGGTGGCACAGTAGATAGAGCGTCGACCTGGAACACTGAGAACTCATGTTCCAAAACCTGAGGTAGCCGGCTTGAGCACGAATTCATCTGCTTAAGTACAGGGTCATCGGCTTGAGCATGGGATCATAGACATGACCCCATGGTTGCTGGCTTGAGCCCAAAGTCACTGGGCTGAAGGTTCACTGGCTTGGTTGGAACCCCCCCCCCCCAGTCAAGGCACATGTATGAGAAGCAATCAATGAAAAATTAAAAGTGCTACAATTAAGAGTTGATGCTTCTCAACTCTCTACCTTTCTGTCTCTCTCTCTCTGTCTTTCTCACACATGCTAAAAAAAAGCTATCTCAGACAGTATCACTTGCATTTTGGTATGAGTTTCTTACTTTGCTATACTGCCTATCAGTATTTAAAACATTTTTATATGCACTTATCTTCTCTAAAGTATTGGTGACAAAGACTTTCAGTTCAATTCTATGATGTGTGAGGTTCTTATCACTATAGTGAGATGATTTAAAGTCAGTACTGAGTGTGCATCTTTTATTTCATCCTATTCACAAGTTCATGGCAAGCATATGGAGGAAAGTCAGTATTTTTATGAGGAACAAAGCAGAGATTCATATTTGGGAGCAATTTAAAATATTTTACTAAAGTTATTTGAAGGCTATGAAATCATGAACCACAACTTTTACTTTTGCTATTTGGTGTATTGATAGTTTTTCTAATTTGAGAGATCAAATGTCTTACTAGTTTCTTGTGGGGTTTTTTCAGTTCAGGGGCAGGAAGGCAGAGACAGACCCTCCATGCGCCCTGACCAGGACCCGCCGCAAGCTCCCACCGGGCCATGCTCTGCTGGCCGGGGTGGCTGCTTTACTGCTCAGAAACCAAGCTCTTTTAGTGCCGGAGGGAAGACCATAAAGCCCACTTTGCTTGAACCATTGGAGCCATGGCTGTGGGAAAGAAGAGAGAGAGGGGGAGAGTTAGAGAGAGAGAGAGAGTAATGGGGGAAGGGGGGAAGGAGCACGTGGTCACTATTCCTGTGTGACCTGACCTGGGACTTCTATACTTCGGGCTGATGCTCTACCACTGATCCAACCATCCAGGGCCAATAGTTTTTTTTCTTTAGCAGACAAAATCTTATGATCTTATTGTCAAACAGTGTTTCTTTCATGTGGAAAAAAAATGCAAAAGAATTAAATAAAAATGAGTAAAGGAAGCAAAGAAATAAGAAAAAAGAGTAGAAAAGTTAAAATCAGGAATGAAGCTAGCATATAAAACATATATAATAAAGACTATACTTTCAGGTAGAAAACTACTCCTTCTCTTTAAAGCTTTTTTTTAATAGTCAAGAAAATAAAGAAATCACCATTGCTCACAATTTCCAGACCCAAGATGATTTATAAAAATCACACCTCCATCAAAACCATACAAACAGCAGCAGCCAGTGCCTTTGGAGGACAGCAGTTAGTGGTTCTTAGACCAAAGAACTTTATCTTGCTCTAAGCACAGATAATCAATTGTGAGGAAACCAAATATGTTATGAAGTGCTTTATTATGGATTATCTAACTTTGCAATATCTCTTATTGAAAAATCTAGAGACAGAAATAAAAAAGGGCCAAATCTAGCATCTAGTGGAATGATAATGATTTAAGTCATTTTATAAAGAAAAGGCTATCAAACAAGTGCCTGTTTAATCTCTTCAGAACCATCCTATCTCTGCTAATGGACACCAGCAAAATGGACAGCTTGTACCTCCCTTTTGTTACTTTACTTCATTCCCTAGCTGCAAGGGAGTCAGGGGAATGTAGTTTATATCTCATATGTACAGGAAAGCACATTAGCAGAAGGTTAAAAAAGATGCTGTGTAAACAGTCTACAATAACTGTCTCAGCAATTTTAGTCCTTTAGATATTGATTGGTCTAAACGTGCAATCTGTTTCTGACTGATGAGCTGTGAGGGGTGGTCTTCTAGCAAGAACTGCCCTTCCTGAATAAAAAGACAAAACTTCTGAAGGAAATCACTCTCCATCCATAGACTTCTTGTTTGGAACACAGATGCAATGCCTGGCAATGTAGCAGCCGTCTGCAGACTAAGAGGTTACAAGCATGAGAATGAAAGCGAATATATTAAGGATGATAGAAAATAAAGATCTCTAGAACCTGAGTCCCAATGATATTGTTGAGCTCTTGCACCAGATTTGGACTGCCTAACCTTGGATTATTTTTATGAGACACATAGACTTCTATTTGTCAAAACTAACACAGTTGATTTTTCTGTTGTTTGCTGCTGAGTGCATCCTTAATACAGAGCTTATAACAGTAGTCCAGGCTGAGACAGGAATGGTAGCTGTAAATATGGAAAGAAGCATTTGAATTCAGGATATAATGTGGAAGTAGAACCACCAGGATTTGATGATGGGTTGGCTGGAAACAGGGGGTAAGGGATGGAAGAAATCAAAGATCGTTTTCAGGTTTTTGTCTCGATATGATTAATGGACGTGTATAATCTTGTTTTTATGCAGAATGTGAAACGTTCTTTCTCCCATCACTGCAGTAATAGCTTAAAAAGATAAAAACATCTTCATGTTATTCCCTTGACAGCTGTTTTCCATTGAGTCTAAGGGAAAAATGGGTTAAACTCATGTTAAATAACACAGAAAAGATTTGGAAATACCTAACATCTATAATGAATACTATAGCTGAACATGAAACAGCCTCTCCAAAGCCTCATTATCAAAGCTTTCCTTTTCATCAACGTTCAGGTGTATAACGCTCAGCCCTTACATAAACCAGGATGTTCTGGTTTTTATTGCTTGCAGGAATAGACTATTATAATACTAATACTTCTAAAGAATATATTAATTTCTTGAATCAGTAGTATAATGCTCCACAGCTGGGTCAAATAAACATTCCAGACTAGAGCTTTCTTTCTTTCTTTTTTAAAGAATGTATTTTTTAAAATCTGCCATCATTATATACATATATTTTAACATCAAGTAAAAAAGAAAGATCACTTTGTATGCTTTGTACCCATTACTATCATTATTAAGACTTTTATTGAGGAGAGTATACTAGGAATGCCAAGTACGTTGCCTGTTGCAACCACACTTGCTTCTAAGGAAGATGAATCAGCGTCTGTGCCTCCGAAAGGACAGACTTTAGGGACACGTATTACACAGCCCCCTTCCCCTTCTGTCCCAGCCCCAGCAGGAAAGACAGTGAATTCTTCTGCTGGCTGGAGATCCTTGAAAGAGTGAACTGGTCAGTCAGTTTCTTCCTCTCTCTTCCTCCCCCTTTCTTCCTCTTTCTGTCAGGAATTTGACAGATTTAAATGAATTTAAACCAATGAATCGATCCGCCTCAGAAAGGTGAAACTTAAAAGTGAAGAGAGAAAGTGAAGCCACTAGAGCTGCGAAGAGGTTCTAAGAGAAAAATTAGGAGTCAAGGTACGGACTTGAGCACAGAAAGCCAGGCCTCCATCCCTGATAGTAGAACATTCCTTCAGCCCTCCTTCTCCTCCTGCCCACCATTCGGAGGCTGGAGGAAGACCCCTGTGGTAACAACGGCGAGGTAACTCTCCATAGCCAACACCAGAGACACCCAGGAACTGAGCAAATCCTTTCCGTTGACCTCAGGGCAGAGCTGCTTTTCACATGGCCTCTGTCCATCCCCTCCCCCGCCACCAACTCATACCTCAATTAGTCAGTCTGTCTTTTAAAATGAAAACTGCCCAACTAAAACTCAAACAGTAACAGCAGTCTAATATATTTTATACAGTAAATTATTATCAATAATAGTTAATTAAATATATATTTAATATCTAATTATGATTATTATGAGCAAATGATTGCTTTTGTATTCTCTCCAAGCCTATTTTGCATGACAGCAAATATACTGCTCACAAAAATTAGGGGATATTTCAAAATTAATATGAAGCAATAAAAAAAAGAAGCATTTGATTTTTTTATTAAACAAAAACATCAGAAAAACAAATGACAAGTCAAAGAAAATTGTTCAATTATGTAATTGAGATGCAAAACCAACTTTTATTTCATTTGTGAAAATGCACTGTGAAAAGGCTGAAAGTGCTGGAGTATCTGCACGTTCCTGATCCCCTAATTTTTGTGAGCAGTATTTGGAGAGTATGGCATACTTTCTCATGCATTACTCTGGACATTATTTTCTCCAAGGTGAACCCAAACCCTGAGGATGTCTGAGCTACTTCATTCACAAATCCTCTTCAAACTGGAGTGTTCTGTGAAACTGGGGGGAAATTTCTAGGGAAAATATTTATGCAGCTTTATTCCACAGGCCTGGGCAAGGTGTTGTGTGTGCGGGGAGGGTGCACATGGGGGGCTTGCCTAACAGCAAGGACAACTTTGTATCCGTTTCCCCTAGGATAGATGTTATTCCCTGGACAACATCCTTGGCCCACTACTCATCCTCCTTCCTCTCTTTGTTTCCCTTCCTCCCAAATGTCTGTTTCAACAGCAGGCAGGTGGCCATTTATAGAGTGGAACTATTTGATCACAGTAGGAGGAAACTTGAGGAACTGTGGTCAGGTGGGAATTCCAAGAAATCCAAGTCAAAGTCACACAGATTGAGATAAGCATACTCGATATAGGGTGATGAGTGTTTCAGTTTACACAGAACACTGTTTCCCCCAGGAATGTGCCGCCTGCGTCCTGGGGAAATGGCCAAGTAGGCAGGAGTCTGCTCTCCTGCACACTGCTCTGTCCGGGGGCCAGTGCTCTCCACCAAAACATAGCTAACAATTCACACACTGATGGACTTAATAGTTGCATTTTAAAAGAAAAAGTTTGTCGTTCCCCTTTCCCACCAATGAATCTAAAATAGGTGGAGGTGCGGGGCTGAGGGCTGCCGCCCTGGCCTCCCAGTGGGCAGCAGAGGGCCTTTCAGATTCTGCCATCTCTGTTTGGGACATCTTTTCTAATTCTCCCAGATTCTTTTTTTTAACCAAATTAACCAATTTAATTACTCCCATAATTGGTGTGTGTGCAAAGCTGCTAAGAACAAATGAAGAAAAAGATCTCCTTATGCCTCTTTTGGTTGTCCAGTGCAGAACCCTGGGCCACTCCAGACGCACACAGAAGCCCCTCCTATAGCAGCAGGATGCGAGAAGAGTTTGAGATACAGAGGGGTGGACAGTTTCTCTGGAGAGGTGATGCTAAGTGAGAAGAAACTAGCCGTCCTGGAACTAGCCTTCTATCAGAGGAAACAGCATATGCAAAGGCCTTCAGTCAAGAAAGAGATATTTAAGAAATTAAAACAAGGCCAAGTGAGTTGGGGGCATACTGAGTAAATGAGAAATCACAGGACTTGCCCTGGGGGAAGTATGTGGATCTTAGGTGTCATTTCTTTAACTCTGCCTGCACGAATTTCATTTCAGGGCTTGCAGCAGGTGACCAACCACAAAAGAATGTCCGATGAAGTCATGGACAGTTGAAACTGCTGACAATTGATAATGCACCAACATTCATAATTGGTGAAAAGCACCCCTGCGTCCAGCGATAGCGACAGCCAATCAACAAATGCCCTGCCACCCTTCCTACTTCCCTAACCTTACCCTTAAAAAGTGGCCTAAAAACTGTAGCCGCTGCTGCTCTCCCTTACGAGACAGCCCGGCAGGTTTCCTTTCATTAAAGCCCGTTACACTGGTCTTTGGGACTCCGATGGATTCTACCAGTGGAGACCAGATTGTGTTGGGACTGGCAGGTCACATATTTGTATTTTAGTGTAAGTCTAAAGGAAGCCTTTGAGGTTAGGCTGTAGTGTCATGAGTTGGTTTTAGTTTCAAACCTATTGCTACTAGTTATAGAATGATCAAAAATGGGCAAAACTACTCTATGGCAAAAGAACTCAGATTACTTTTGATGAGGGTAATGACAGGGAAGGATTATGAGGGGTTTCTGGGGTACTGATCGCATTCTATTTTTTTGATCTGAGTATTGGTTCTACAAGTATGTTCAAGTGGTCAAAAATCATTAGTTGTACATTTATGACTTGAGCACTTTTCTGTAACATTTCTTGTAAAAATTTTACCCACAATTAAAGAAAATAAAAAGAATTACAGTGGCTAAATGGAGAAGAGTTTTAGGGGCAAAGCAGAGGGGAGACCCTCTGAGGAAATTATTGTAGTGCAGAAAAAAGATGATGGTGGTTTGAACTAAAATGGCAGTTGTCAAGATAAAGAAAAATAGAAAGATAAGGGACATTCTGAAGTGAAACTGAGACAACTGGGTACTAGACTGAATATAGGCATTTAAAGAAGAGTATGACTTCCAATATGACTTGAGTAACTAGATAAAGGGTGATGCACCCACTGAGAATGGGAAGAAATAAATTTGTAAGCTGACGGTCAAGGATTCAGCTTTGGATATATTATATAATTTAAGATACCCATGAATCATCCAAATGGTGATACCAGATAGACAGATAAATAAATTGGTACTCAGAGAAGATGTTTTCAATAGAGGTATAAGTGTTATCATTGTAGACATACAGATTACACTAGAAGTTATAAGAATGTTTGGGGGCCCTGGCTGGTTGGCTCAGCAGTAGACCGTTGGCTTGGTGTGTGCAAGTCCTGGGTTCGATTGCTGGCCAGGGCACACAGGAGAAGCGTCCATCTGCTTCTCCACTTTTCCCCCTCTTCTTTTTCTCTCTTCCTTTCTTGGAGCCAAGGCTCCACTGGAACAAAGTTGGCCCAGGTGCTGAGGATGGTTCCATGGACTCTGCCTCAGGTGCTAGAATGGTTCCAGTTGCAATGGAGCAACAGCTCAGATGGGCAGAGTATTGCCCCCTGGTGGGCATGCTGGATGGATCCCAGTCAGGCACATGCAGGAATCTGTCTGTCTGCCTCCCTGCTTCTCACTTCAGAAAAAACAAAAAAGTTTGGGATCATCTAGGGAAAGAGAATAAAAATAAGACAGGACCCTATCTTAAAGAAATTTATCTTTGAGAGTCAAGATAAAGAAGAAAGAGTCAGAAAGAAAGCCGATAAGGTAGGAAAATGAGTTGGCCATCATAGTGTCAATCTAAGAGGACTGACTAGTGTAATGAGGTTGAGTAAAATAAGGATAGAAAAGGATCCACTGGATTAGACAACATAGGAGGCCATTAGTAACACTGGTAAGAATCTCGGTCACTTCAGGCGCTAGAGTGGCTCTGGTCGTGGCAGAGCGATGCCCCAGAGGGGCAGAGCATCGCCTCCTGGTGGGCAGAGCCTCGCCCCTGGTGGGCGTGCTGGGTGGATCCCGGTCGGGCGCATGTGGGAGTCTGTCTGACTGTCTCTCCCCGTTTCCAGCTTCAGAAAAATACAAAAAAAAAAAAAAAAAAAAAAGAATCTCGGTCACTTGATTACTATCTTAAGCCTTCTTTCCTCAGTAAAGTGTCATAATAATTGGATGTGCTTAAGAGAGCCTATATGTGTAAAGCACTTCATATACTTTGTACAATGCTTGGCTAAATGTGAATTGTTATATTAGCTGAGAACAAATGCTTGCATTTCTGTAATAGGTTTAATTATACTTTCCTCATAAACTAATTATGAGAAATAAATGAAAAAGCACTTCATGTTAGAAAAGTAAATTTGAAAAAAACTATACATAGGTTTTAACCATACCTCTACTTGAGTAAATTTTAGCCGGGCACATCTGGGAGTAAGAGGGCCAAACCAAATCTTCTAGGAAGTAAAATTCTTAGTAGAAAAATTAGGCCTCACCATCCATTTATTTATGTTAGAATCCCAGAGGGAAATACAGTATTTATAGGAAAAAAAAGGCATATAAGTGAATCTACACAGTTCAAACCCATTTTGTTTGAGGGTCAACTGTAATTAGGCATCAGTAAAAATCAAGAGAAACATTATTGCAGAAAATATTAGTGTAAGTTAAATCGCCAACATTGATATCATCTTCTATGCAGGGCACAATCTGGTTGTGGCTCCCTACAGTTGCATGGCTGGTTGAGTTGCTTTGCCAATGTGCTAGGATTTAGCAAAAGTTGTCAAATGGCCTAAAAAAGGCAGAGGCCCAGGATTAGGGGATTCGATACCAGTGAAGGCAGAGTCATGCTGTTCTCCACAGTTTTTAAGCAAGCCAACGCCAGGGAGGCTGAGGTCTTCCCAAGGCCTTCATATTCTTCATGTGCCATACCTAGAGTTCAAAGAAAAGTACCAAGCCATTGCTGGGGTCAACCCAGTGGTGAGACAGTGGGAATAATGGAGATAGTTCCTTTTAATTAAGATGAATTGATTGGCTAGGTTTTTAGATAAACTTATTGGAAAGTCATCTCTGGCAACCAACAAATTGAAAAAATATTACTCACTAATAATCTAGTTAATATAGGAAATTAGGGACACCATGACACAACTGTGAAGCAATGCAAAGGCGAGATTTTTTTCTGGTCTGTTCTGCAGGAAGCACACAGCTATCATTCCTATACAATCTGACAACAGATACAGTTGAGAGGGAAAAGCAGTCTGCAGATGACAGCTCCCTATTCTTACTGAAGGGCAGGTGGTTGGGTGGTCATGCTACCAGGAAAAATAGATTGACTGCTTACTGAGCCATTGTGTTAGCGTTCACTGGGATGGGTAGGTTGCTATCAGAGAAACAGACAGGGATCTTTTCAAAAGCAGACAAACACTAAGGAAGTGTGTTCAAAACGCAGATCAAGTTACTGTCAAGTCAAAGTTAGGAACATGAGAGAAAAACATTCAGCCTACAATCACAAAATAAGAAACCAGAATCGAATCAGATGGAGGTGGCAATACTCAGAGGCTATTAAAATTGGTTTCAGGAAGCAGATAACTAGCTAGGAAAGACTCTGAAGTCCTAAACTGCCTAACTGGATCTGAGAGTGTATTTTCCTTTACCAGAGCCCAGGATACAAGTTAACCAATTCCTCACAAATCAGCAGGAATCAGTGATATGTCTCTAAACCTCTTGAATTAATATTAAGAAATGCAGCACCAAAGATAAATGGTTTCCAGTTGTTTAAACTTAAGGAAGTGTTAATTTGTTGAAACACATCTTTCATCATTAAGTTAATGAATTGCAAGCTAGGATAAATCAGTTATGGATAATAAACAAATTGACTAGAAATTAAATTTCAATATTTTTTGGCTTAGGCTAATTCAGTGATTAGTTGATATTTGTTCATTATTTAAGAACAAGGAACATACATAAATTCCACATTTAGGTGATGAGCATTTTGACAAAAGAAATCATTTCTTTAAATGATGAAGCAAAACTTAATTACTGATTATCCATTAATCTTTGTTTTCTGAAAACTACCAAATACAGTTTTTAGGATAGAATCTTGAATGAGTTGGAACCAGTTTTTTAGGGGAAAAATAATTGAGTCTGGTTTATGTTTGAAATAACTGAATCATTACATGATTGATTGGCTATCTTAATAGTTAATATTGACTTGATAAATGTTCTAACTTCCACACAGTGTGAAAATCATCATTAATATAACCAATATAAAAAAAACACTAAAATCTACCACAAAAATTAAGAGAATATTTTTAGTCATGATATGTATGAATACAGCTCATAGTAAAGCTGGAATTTATTAATCATCTACTTAATTTGATTTATGTGGACATAAATTATATGGTTGTCAAATACATAACATAACTAATATTTCACTTTTTATTTTCAAGACATGATTTTAATGATCTGAGCATTTTACATTCAAGTCATGTTTGCACCTGAAATATCTAATTAACTCATTTTTCCTTTACATCTTACACTGATAACTTAATTACCCAGATATAAGATGTGGTTTAAAAGGGAGAAGATTAAAGATTATTAAATGCTAATGTTAAATCTAGTTAGTTAATTCTGACCAGGCAAAATTGTAGATGAAAACGGTTCTCTGTTCCTTAACAATTGCCCATCCTTAGCCTGTTCTCTGTCCTGTTCACCTCCACAAGTTTTCTCACCATTCATATTGATTATTCAGAGTCCTGAAACTTTCTCTTCCTCCTGCCAGCATTTTCTCTAACACTCATTCAAAGGTATAAATAATTGATAACAGCTTAGAATGTGTGTTTTCTTTGAAGTATTTAGACTGTACCTAAGTTCTAATTTTTAAACTATAAAAAATGTTGACAGCATCAATAAATGGGTAACGAGGAAGATGCATTTCTTGCAGTTGCCCTTGAAATTGAATCAAGTAGCAATTTGCCTTTTTCACCTGGGAGAAAGGCAAAAAGGAATTTGGTACTAAACCCGTTTTGCATAATGCTTTCCTTCATTTCACATAACCAGAAAATACTTGGTTTAATTATCTGTATATCTGTTTCTATTTTTACTGTCTTTGTAAGGAAGAGCATAGCAAAAGGTACACCATAACTACTATATTTTATGCTCAATATTCTAAATTAAGAATCAAAAAGACAATCTTTAGATACCCTTTCAAATGATTAATTTTGTTTCACATTGATCATAAGGACAACACATTACTTTAGGAATTTTTTTTTGCCATATTACTTAGTTAAGAAAATAAATAGGTAATCCCTAGTTCCTCAGTGGAAATAAATTATGTAAGGAAGTAAACAATTGAATAGCTTCACTCCAGGTTGTCTTCAGTACAATGTACAGTATGCAAATATTCATTCATTTGTTAATTTTAGAAGACATTTCAGTGCAATAATTAAAAACAGCTCATAGCCTATTCTATAAAGAAACAAAACATTGTTCTGTTGGTGTCAAGTAAGTTAATTATGCTTTATAATATTCAAATGGAGCATATAATTGATTTATGAAATTCTGTTACCATTGTATTTAGCCCCTTGTTAATTCCCAAGAATTCTTGTAGTTTCTTATTATTCCTAATGTACAAAATCAGCTGGTTATTCTGTATGTTTAAAAATAATTCAATCAAAAACACACTATAATAAAGTGAAGAATTTAAAAAATATATAAAAATCACTGCAAGAAATTACTTTTATTAAATATTGCATTTACTGTATAGTAATAATTTTTTATTCATTAATACAACTGCAACTTTTCTGTATTACTCTGTAGAATTTTCATTGATACTCTATCAATGGCTTACATATAATTTTTATTTGTGACATGAAAACTATAAATTTTAGCTGATGAAATTTTTTTGCACTTTTATATTTAGGTCTTTACGGTTATCTAGTAAATTGTCTGAAGTATTGAAAAAAATGCCAAATATTTAGTTGAAAATAAAACTTTTTTAAACAAACACATTAAAAACTATGATTAACTTAGCAATCCCCCAACCAACACCAGCACAACATACTCTTTTCCTACATGTTTAGTTTTCTATCCAGCCTTCCTAAAACAAGAGATAATACTAAATTAAAAATAATATCATTCATAAACTTCCAGGTAATGTCAAGAATTGTAACCCCTGAACTTTCTGTATTTTAATTTTTATTTCCAACACATTCATTGCTCAGGTGAACTGGAACCTAATAAATTCTACATATTTGATAAGCAAACACAAGTGTTCATCTTATTTTTAGATTTAAAATTGTAAAATCTCTGAGCTATATCAATTTTTCATAATTAAGAAACAATATCAAACAAAAGGGAAATTTAAAAATGTCATTTCATCATCTGAGTTTGATCATTCTCGGTATCTAGTAGACATAATCAGGACAGTTTTTAATAAAGCAGTGGATTGGGACAGGACTGCAATAACAGTAAACTGTTAACTTTATAATATTTTAGTACAAAAACAAGGTTTTAGCAAATTGGAAGCTAACTTTATATTTTCAATTGAATGCTTTTTAAATGCCAAAAAAATTATAATAAAATTAAGTTATTTTCTTTGCTGCTTCACGTGGTTGAAGGTATTTAATTTTAGGCATTTACATTTGGATCCTATTAGAATAAAATAACTGAATGTATTTCAAAATGCAGATATTTGAAATTTGAAGTGTTCATAATACAAATAAGGTTTTAAAACACCTTTAGTATAACATACTTCAGTGGATTGAAGCAATCATGAGTTATGATGTAAGCAGACAATACTAAATATAAAGAATTGCCTTAAAATTTTTCAATAAATTACCAATATTAAGATTCTGGAAGATATCTTAGATATCTATATATCAGAATATATAGATGAATAGGTAATGTTAAAAATAATAATCTAGTTTTATAAAGATTGTATGTGCTATAAATTGCTATAAATAATATTGGATATTTCTGAATTAGTTTTTTGCATTCCCAAGGTTGCCAAAAATTTACTCTGAAGGTAATTTATATTACCTTTCTAAATGGATTATAACTAAAGCATGAGATGTATTTAAAATCCTGCCTCTTTTAATTCTAAGATAGCGTTTGCATGCCTTCTTTTACATGGTATATCTATCAAATAGAGATTATTCTCTTCTTGAATTGCATATTACCATGTAACACAAGAAATGCTAGAAGTGGGATATAGTAGATATATAGATCTATGTTCTACATTGAAAATTAATTAATGCATGGACTTATAAAAAGAAACCCAAGTTTCTCTTAAGAGTTTAATAAATACTTTAAACATGATTAAAAAACAAAATAAAACAGTAGGCCATAATAGCTATCAGTTGCATTCAGTGGTTCAATCGCTGGATGTAAGAAAGGATAGAGTATCGACCAAACTGCAACTTTCTATTTCTACTTCTGTAGCAAGTGGTCCTGGTCCTTGAGAGATGAGAAAGGAACTTATTTTAAGCTTTATTTGCCCTTGTATTTGGCTGCCATAAAATATCCGTTTCTAAATGGCTTTAGGGTTTGTTCTTTAAAAAGGGAAATCATGATTAAATGACAAGAAAACTGGTAAGTTAAATGTGAGCTTTCCCATAAGAGTGAAGCAGTCCAAGAAGCATAATATAAGCAAGAATTAGGGTCAATGCTCCATTTAAAATTTTACATATTTTCAAATGATAAATGTCTATTCCAGACTATGAATACTTTGTTAAAATTCCTATAGCTTTTTTTTTCATCTGTCTCAGAAACAGAAGCTGGAAGGTTATTTGTGAAGTAGGCCTTGTAAGTTGTCCATATTTTCACTTCTTATTTTTGTGTAATATTTAAAAACTATCACATAACTATCTAAATTTGAAATTTTGATTTTAGCATTTCACAAAATATCACTGGGAGATTAGTTTAACTGAAGATGTCAAGAGTAAAGTTTGAGCTTAGTCATTGAGCTTTCTCTTAGGGAAAACAGTTTAATCCTAGTCATCTGAAACTTGCATTTTTATGCAACATTTCTAATAGAAAACCCCAAAACTTTGAGTTACCCACCCTCCCGCCATTTGGGGAAGATATGTTTTCTTTGTGGAAATCCATAGTCTGAAAAACTAGATATATAAAGGATCAACTGTGAAAACAACCTGTTATTTAACAAGTTAAAGGCCAATTAATAAGGCTGTAGTAATAAAATAGCCGGTTTATAAAGTCCACAGCAGAGACCCAGGAGGGCACGCGCTGTACGTGGCTCAGGGGGTGACTGGATTCCGGGGCCCCACCGTCTCCAGCAGAGGAAATTCAAAAGCGCCAAGTTTGGGTGGCGCTTCTGATATTGCGGGGTCCGAAGTTATCCGAGCACTCTGGAGGCTGGTGACACGCACAGTGTCGTTACAGTAGGCCACGAAAGAGGACGCGGTTAGCGGGTGGAACTCAGCAGTGAAGACATTTACTTCTAGGAGCAAAGCCCGAGAAGCACTGACCGAGACGCCCGCTACCTTGAGGAACTCGGTTACCGCTGCGGTGCTCTCCAGTCTCCACCTTCACGTGCCCCACTCCCGGCCTGGAGAGCACGTCGCTCCCAGGCTCGAGCCACCCCAGCTCTTCATGGGGAAGAAAGGATGGTCCCGGGAAGGAGGCGGCTGTCCCGCTTGCGGCGCATCACGGTGCGCAGCCAGACGGCGCAGGAGGTCCGGCTCCGGTGCCTCCTGGCCCACTGCCGCCAGCATCTGTGTCCGCGAGGAGCCGGGCTGGGACCAGCCCCCGGGCAGCGCCCAGCAGCCGGCCCGGTGCGCCGCCTCCGCGCCCGGAGTCTCCCGCGGGTGCTCAGAGCATCCCGGACGGCAGGGGCACCGGCGCCCGCGACGTGGGTGCGGACGCCAGGAACCCAGCGCTCCCGAGGACACACTTTGAGTGGAAGACAACGCCAAGTGCAAGTGGACGCGGAAGGGGAGGAGTGCGGAGAGACCGTGCGAAGAGCGCGTCTGCTGTCTCACGGCAGAGCCACAAATAATCCGACGGAGATCAGCAGCGGGGGGCCGGGGGCAGAACGCTGGTCTAGTTTCCCGAGCTGCTTCGCGCCGCCCGGGTCCTTAACCCCGCAGGAGCGGAGACATCGGCCACACTTGGGACCCCTGAAGCTCGCTCCGCGAGCACGGGCGCCCCGCGCCCGGCACGGACAAGCCCTTCCCTGTGGACGCGCTCAGGGTCCCGGCCGAACCCCGGCCTCGGGCGTTCTCCCCGGAGACTCCCGGCGGCCCAGCAGGATGCTGCGTCGGGCCGGCGGGCGCGGGGTGAGCCAAGGGCGCGACCCCGCGCGCAGGTGGAGGTGGCGCCCGCGGCTGAACGCGGGCCCGGCCCCCAGCGACCTCCAGCCGGGCTCCGGGTCCGCCCCCGCCTCGGGCAACCCAGGCGCCCTCCGCCTCCGTCCCGCCGTTTTAGTTTGTCTTTCTCGGTTTCTGTCGTCGACGCTCCTCGGTCACCCATCCCTCTCGCAGCATGCGCGCACCGCCGACCCCACGGGTGGGACCCACGGGTGGGACCCACGGGTCGGAGCGGGTCTCTTCCGGGAACTAGGTGCAGGCCGCCGGGGCCAGGGCGCGGGCCGGGAGGGGAGCGGGGGCCCGTGGGGAGGGGCGCAGGGGCCCGTGGGTTGGGGCGCGGGCCGGGAGGGGTGCAGGGGCCCGTGGGGAGGGGCGCGGGCCGGGAGGGGCGCAGGGGCCCATGGGGAGGGGCGCGGGCCGGGAGGGGCGCAGGGGCCCGTGGGGAGGGGCGCAGGGGCCCGTGGGGAGGGGCCCTCTCGGCCGCCGGGCGCTCATCCTCCCCGTCCGGCGGGCCCGAGCTGCTGCGGCTGCAGACGAGCGCTGGCGCCCGTCCGCTGACTGGGAACAAAACCAGACGCGGCGGCGAGGGGAACAGCGAATATGGCGCTGCTGAAAATGGAGCCTCGGCTTCCAGAACGGCTCCTTCCTCCTCTGTCCCTTCCTTCGTCGATTCTTTTCTGTCGTCCTGTACGTTACTCTCTTTTGCCTTTCTTCCCGTATCCTCGGCCCCGCTACCCCTTTACTCTTCTTCGTAACCTCCTTCTCCTGCTTTTCCTGCTCGTCTCTTCCCTCTCGGTTTCTTCTCCATTTTGTGTCGCAGGCGCTTTGCTTCTCAGTTTCCTTTTTGGGCTCGCACCCCCCGCCGGTCTCCCTTTAGTATGTTTAGTGTGTGCCCAAGAGCAGGGGCGGCAGGGATGGGGAGGCTAGGTAGGAGCTGGTTTGGTAAAGACAGGTTTTATTTGAGAACCCAAAAAGCGCCTTTAATGAGCCGTGCGCTTGCCTGGCAGCTGCAGGGCGCTTCGCCTTCCGTCACCCATGGGTCCTCTTCGGATCGCGCGCCCGGGCTTCACGCACCCGAGAGGCACCCGCCCAGCGGGAGGCTCAGGGTTTAAAAAGTGAACCCTTTTTTCCCTTTCTTTTCCTTAAAAAAAATTTTATTTCTTTTTCTTTTTAGCTTAGACCCTCGCTTTTGTCGTGTTCGTGGGCATGGTGTGAGGAATCTGAATCTCCTTTTCCTAGGGGACTTCCAGTTTTTAAGAGAATCACGTCAAGAAGACAGCAATATTAATCATTTTGTTTTGTTTTAAACAAGGGACGCCAAGCACTAAGATAGTTATGTTTTTAAAGCTAAACTTTAAAAAAAATTACTTTCTTGTATGCTCATAGCTGACTTTGATCCTGAAAAAAATGAATTATTTCAAAAGAGACAATACTTTTGAATACATAACACTTCCAAATTGTAGTTCTCAGATTGTGTCTCTAAACACATTATGATTTTGAAGTTCAAGATCTCGAAGCCTGTTTAGTGAAGCAATGACACATATCAATATATTGCAACATGGAAGGTAAAGCAGAAGGTGATATTTCCTGATTGTGCTTAATCTTAGTAGTGGGAGTCTCAGGGTTTTGTTTTTTGTTTTTTCATTTGGCTGGGCAGACTTTGCCTTGGTTCTATTCAAGAACCAGCTGATAGAAGCTATATATTTTGAGTAAAGGGCTTCATTCAGTCAGTACAAAGCTGAAAGTACTGACACCAGTTTCTGAACTGATGCCTCTTTTTAATCATGGTAAAAACGTGAGTCTATGTACAGTATTTAAAAATAAAGTTATTTTGCTTCCCTATATATATTTTACCAACTATATTTCACTTCATTCACACTTACAAGTGCATTTTTATATCTTTTGGAACCTTATACTTCTCAAAAATACAAGTGTTTATTTCTTAAGTACAGTGCAATGGAACTGTTTGAAAGAAATCAAAATTTTATAGAGACTTTTTTGTTTGTTTTTAATGTATAAGGAAAGTATTCTTTGAAGGAATATTAGAATAGTTTGTTTAGGGTGGGGGAGAGAGGAGGGGGTGTAGGAGGATAAGTGTGACAGCAGGAGACCTGACTTGGGGTGGTGACACAATACAGTACACAGATGATGTGCCATAGAATTGTACTCCTGAAACCTATATGATTTTATTAACCAATGTCACCCCAATAAATTCAGTAAAAAATAGAATTTAAAAAAATAGCCTTACTTGGTTTTTATTAATTGCCTTTGTTTAAAGTTAGGTTCCATATCTTTCAGACAAGTTCTTTGTGAAAGAGAGGAGGAAGTAAGTAGGTCTTGGCAAGAACTCAGCCAGTGTAACTAGGCCATATTAGGAACCTAGATCTGTAAATTGCTACATTCAAAATATGTTTATTAAATGGAGCTTAGCACTTGTTTTCTCTGACTCAAATGTCTTTTTTATCCAAGCTTCTAAATTCTTGTTATGCTTTTCTCCTAGTAGATGAACAAATAAGATGTCTAATTTGAGATTTTTTTTTTCCACACAAACTTTCTAAAAATGGACAAAAAGCTGGCCTTGGCCAGTTAGCACTTTGGTTTAAAGCATTGTCCCGAAACACCAACATTGCAGGGATCCTGGGTCAGTGCACATATGAGAAGCAATCAATGAATGCACAACTAAGTGGAACAACAAATGAATGTTTCTCTCTCTCTCTCCCTATCTCTAAAATCAATCCATAAAAAGAAAATATTTCAACAAAGAGAAATAGATCACTTCTTTAAAAACTAAAAAATAGCCTGACCAGGCAGTGGCGCAGTGGATAGACCGTCAGACTGGGATGCGGAAGGACCCGGGTTCGAGACCCCGAGGTTGCCAGCTTGAGCACGGGCTCGTCTGGCTTGAGCAAAAAGCTCACCAGCTTGGACCCAAGGTCACTGGCTTGAGCAAGGGGTTACTCAGTCTGCTGAAGGCCCGTGGTCATGGCACATATAAGAAAGCAATCAATGAACAACTAAGGTGTTGCAACGAAAAGTTGATTGATGCTTCTCATCTCTCTCCATTCCTGTCTGTCTGTCTCTATCTATCCCTCTATCTGACTCTTTCTCTGTCCCTGTAAAAAAAAAACCAAAACAAAAAAACTAAAAAATAAAAATGAGCTATTAGGAAAGCTATTAGTGCCCTTGAATCAGTACTTATACCAAGTTAATCCTATTAATATGTTATTTTTCTGCTCAAGGTGGATAAATTAAGATACGACTCAGATTATTTTAGATGGACAACTTTGTATATACTCTTTAAGAAGGGAAACTAAGCCTGACCAGGCGGTGGCACAGTGGATAGAACATTGGACTAGGACGCGGAAGACCCAGGTTCAAGACCTTGAGGTTGCCAGTTTGAGTGCGCGCTCATCTGGTTTGAGCAAAAGCTCACCAGCTTGGACCCAAGGTCGCTGGCTCAAGCAAGGGGTTACTCGGTCTGCTGTAACCTCACGGTCAAGGCACATATGAGAAAGCAATCAATGAACAACTAAGGTGTTGCAACCAAAAACTGATTGATGCTTCTCATCTCTCTTTGTTCCTCTCTGTTCCTATCTGACTCTCTCTCTCTCTCTGTCTCTGTAAAAAAAAAAAAAAAAAAATATATATATATATATATATATATATATATATATATTGAATACACACACACACACACACATACATGAATGGGAACTAGAAAAAATTATCATTTATCCAAAAAATATATGTTGAGTACCAGTATTGTTCAAAGCCCACTGAGGGAAGGTATATATAGTAAGGGAAGGACTATAAATCCATTTATAGTAAGGGAAGGACTATAAATCAGACATGTTATCTGATGCTGAGGCATTTACAGATTATTAGGAGTGATTAATTTCTCCTTTATTTATTCTCATTTAAAATGCAAACATTCATATGGGAAAAAATAACATTAGCTTCTTACCTTAACCCATACACAATTTAAATTTCAAATAGACCAACAACCTCAATAAGAAAAAGAAAACTTTAAAAATATTAGAAGGAAATAAAGAATATCTTCATGACCTTGGTATAAGAAAGTTCTTAAAACATTAAAATGCGCCTGACCTGTGGTGGCGCAATGGATAAAGCGTCAACCTGGAAATGCTGAGGTTGCCGGTTCGAAACCCTGGGCTTGCCTGGTCAAGGCACATATATATGGGAGTTGATGCTTCCAGCTTCTCCCCCCCTTCTCTCTCTCTGTCTCTCCCTCTCCTCTCTAAAAATGGATAAATAAAAAAAAACATTAAAATGCATATTCCACAGAGAAAGGATAGCTTGAATCATGTTAAGATAAAAATAGGTATGTGACAGAAGACATCATAAAGATTAAAAGGTGAAGAGATTTACACTTGACAGATTAATACTTGACAAAGGATTAATACTCAGAATGCTTAAATAACATATAGAATTTAGTAATTTTTATATGAAAAATGTCATAAACAAAAGATGTAATAACACACACATATGAAGTAAAAGTGTAGTTCTACTGTCAACAGGAAGGATACTTACCAACTTCAAATAAAGTGATTTTCTTTTGGAGAGAAGGGTAGAAGGAAGGAGGGGAATAGGAAGAAGTCCAGAGGAGGGTGTCAACTCTTTATAAAAAGATCAGAGGCAACTATGGCAAGATGTTAACTCTTTCCATTCTTTGTACTCTTATAAGATGGTAATAATGTATTTAAAATTTTCTAACATCAATCTCTTATACCCCCCCAAAAAAAACCCAAATGATACACTTTTCTTAGTCAATAATAACCTTTGTGAGAGGTGTTTACATAGCAAAGTACAGTGTTTGAATGTTACATGGCGTTCATAGCTTTTCCCTAGTTTGCTGTCTCCCAGTTGTAATATATTTTCTGAGTAGATTTAATGGGAAGGGAGAAGCATTTGAAACTTATGAATAAGCATAAGAGCATTTATTCTTATTTGATGTAACAACCATTAATTTTTTCTAAGTAAGTAATTTATAACCCTCCACATCATTATAGAAATACTTTTTGAAAAATCTAATAGTCTCATGCCTGGCATGTAAGATTTATTACTTAGACATGTCTAGTTTTGGGGGTGCAGATTAAGCATGAGGAATTGGTATTTTGGAAGTATAATGTGATCTCATTTTCTCATTTTACATGGCAGGAGTTTATATAATGTCTATGTCTATCATTGCTTCTTTTCAGTAACAGATGTTTTGTTTACTTGCAACTTCCACAGAGACTATTCATATCATGGCAGTACTGAAATGATGTAACATTTCATTTGCTTTGAGGACTTAACTTTGTGTTAACTCAACAAGCATCAGAAAGCCACATGGTTATTGTTTTGCTTACTCATGTGTGAACTGAGTGATGAGGGTTATAAACCAAGTGAGTCACACAGTGGGCAAAGCCAATGTAATCACAGCAAATAAAGGTCAGAAAGTTAGAGATGTATCATTCTTTGGGTACATATGGATCTTGCTAATTTTGTCAAAGAAATCTAAAGTTCCAAAACCTTCTATGACTCCATATTGATAACAAAATAACATTTCAAGTCTCTTCTTTGGCACTCGAGGCTTATGTAATCTTGTACTTACATTTCCGAATACTACCAAACTCTGTGCCTTTTAGCTGCCAGTCTGTATTATTTGTAATATGTTTACTAATGAGCAGTCTATACTTGCTTATCACTCTTTTCTTTCTCCCTATATTAATTAGGTTATAACAGAAAACTTAAAACAGACATTTATTTTTCTTATGTGACAAGAAGTCTGTAGGTTTTCTTGGGGGTTCAGTAATATAAGACTCTGCAATTCATTTGACTTTCACCTCACAGTTGCAAAATGTCTGCCGCAACTTCGAATATCATCTTCATGCTGGGAAGGCAGGCAGAAAGTATAATACTCATGAGCCTTTCTCTTGTTAAATAGGTATACCATTTTCCAAAGTACCCCACCAAGGATTTCCTTCTACATCTCATTAGCCAGAATTTTGACACGGTTTAGGGACTGGGCCCACATCTCCACATCAAAGGGAATCTGCTCAATGCCTAAATAAAGCTGGAGTCCTGTTTAGCAAGAGAGAAATGAGCCAGGCTTTTGCTTAGGCAGTGAACACTGTCTACCACATCTCATTTGCTCCTCAGCATCTGCAAAACAGCTTCTCCCTACCACTTTCTTAAATGTCTTTGACTAATATGGTCAGTGACTTTTGGATGTTTTTAAAATCAAATACACATTGTTTCTTTTCTAATTTACTTGAGATTTTTGTGGGGCTCAACCACATCCTCCTAGAAATTTATTCAATGAGCTATCCACTCATTACTTACTGTCTCAACCACTTTGCTAACCGAAGAGAATGCAGAGATGAAGCATGCTAGCCTTGGCCTCCACAAGTGTATAATCTAGGGAGGCAATCGAGGAACAAATAAGTGGGAAAGAATATTAAAAATGGTGTGATAAAGTGGGATGCTGCAATGGGGCACAAAGAAAGGACCAAAACTGGATGTAACTCAGGTGCCATGCCTTTTCTGAGGAAATGGAAGGGGCAGTACTGCCATTAATATTGATAGAAACAACCTTAACATTGCCTTATTGGTTGGCTCCTAGTTTCCCACCCTACAAAAATATAGACTTCTTATTAAAAATGGAGAGCAGAGTCTCTCCCCTTTCTTTGGCCTGACAAATACACATAGAATTTCAAAGAATTGCATATATATGTATATATATTATATATATATATATATGTTTTTTACTTTAGATAATCTAACTTAGACAGAATCCACTCAATATAAGGATTCTAGAGTGGTTTCCCTGGTTTATTTACTTCATTCTGTGTTCTGTTGAAGGTGCCAGGTCTTATAAACGATGTCTCTTAGATGTTAGCACCTAACCACTGGATGACAGGAAGGACATGTTGGGGAGATGCAATACTATGTGTTGGGTTGTAGAGTAAGACAGGGGGAGAAGAAAAGGCATGACACAGAGAGTGACAGGGCTGGGGAGAGTTCATGCCATGCCAAAGGGTCTGAAGATATACTGCTCACAAAAATTAGGGAATATTTTATATCCTCATACTCATTTTGAAATATCTCCTACTTTTTGTAAGCAGTATATTTGTAGACCCATAGGTTCACGAAATTCTCAGTTCTCGGCACCCTTGGTGTCTCTGTAATTTTTCCACGTTGCCCTAAGACCAAAGAAATATGTAACAGCTCCATTCATTAATTAATTAGATCCAAATGACATGATGGTTCAGGTTGTGTGGTATCTAATAGACGTTGGTGCTGCATTTCCCTCAAAAATTTAAAATATCCTCTAGCAAATCCATGAATTCATTGTGGTGCCAAGGGTGACTTGATGCAGTTTGGGAACTCTGGTACTGGTTCCTGAAGTTTTATCACTTAGTGAATTAAATATTCAGTTTCATATTTTAGAAAGGTCACTCTTTCAGTGGGTTGGAGGCTTAATTGAAGTAAAGTCACGATGGGAGGTAGGGAAATCATGATTTAATGGCAGCCATTTACAAGAGAAGTAATTAGAATGTAAAATAAGGTATACTAATGAGAATGCTATGGGATTTAAAATATGTTATGGAAGTAAAATGGATAGGATTTCCTTATCAGTTGATTTTGGGAGAGAATAAAAAGATTGAATGATCCTTAGATTTTAAAGTTGGGTTAGGCCCTGGCCGGTTGGCTCGGTGGTAGAGCATCGGCCTGGCGTGCAGGAGTCCTGGGTTTGATTCCCGGCCAGGGCACACAGGAGAAGCACCCATCTGCTTCTCCACTCCTCCCCCTCTCCTTGCTCTTTGTCTCTCTCTTCCCCTCCCGCAGCCAAGGCTCCACTGGAGCAAAGTTGGCCCAGGCGCTGAGGAAGGTTCTGTGGCCTCTGCCTCAGGCACTAGAATGGCTCTGGTCGCAACAGAGCAACATCCCAGATGGGCAGAGCATCGCCCCCTGGTGGGCGTGCCGGGTGGATCCCAGTCGGGCACATGCGGGAGTCTGTCTGACTGCCTCCCCGTTTCCAACTTCAGAAAAATACAAAACAAAACAAAACAAGGAAAATAAGTTCCTTACTCAGCATATTGAATTTGAGATGTTGATAAAGACAAGATGAATATATGGCCTTGGGCCTTGGGAGCAGGTCTGAAGAAAAAAAAATAAATTGATAAATTATCTATATATAGATCAGAGTTGACAACATGCAAGCATATGACATGGCCCAGGCTGAGTGCAGACAAGAAGACACTCATGGTTAGAGTCAGTAGGGGAAGTGGATCTTGCAAGGGACCAGGAGGAATGTTATCAGCATGTGTAAGTAAGGCAATGTGTTTGGGTGAGGTCATGGCTCTTCCCCTACAATTTTTCTGTTCTATAAACATCCTGTTTTGTTTTTTTTCTGTGGTGGAGCCCCCCCCCTAGGGAAACTACTGTGGAGCTTTCTAGGGGCATCATGAAGAACTTTGAAGGAGCTTCATTCTGCAGTGGAGGCAGCTGGAGGGTGAGGAGCACCTGTGGAAGGGGGGTGCCATGCAGTGCCTAGGAGACACCTCTTCTGGGCCGCCAGACGAGGAACGCCATTTTTATGCTCACATTAAGAAAAAATAAGGCAATGATCTTTTCACAGTATCAAATGCAATGTAGTGATAAAGGAGGAGGAGTGGAGAAAGTCCATGGAACCTGATGATTTAGAGTGTCCTGGTGACTTCTCTAATTACATTTCTGCAGTGAGAACAGCAGAGACCTGAGGAGTGCGGGGAATAAGGGAGGCAGTCATGTAGACAAATAATAACATTGTAATGTGATAAGATACAAGGTTTTATATCAGGTAGGATAACTTTCTCCTGTCTATCATTCAGTAACCACTTCTTATTAGTGCCTGTCACTAGCAGAGTGATTTCTGATGGTGCTGAACCATCTGTTCTCCGAGTTCCCTTCTGATTCCTCTCTTCTGTCTGCCTGCTCCTCCTGAGCAATTTCACCGAATAGGAGAACTCTAATCGGTACAAATCGACCCATGATCTCTCAATCTATATTTCTAGTTCCCTAACTTTCTGAGCTTGAGTTCTACATATTCAGCAATGTGCACAGTGCTGCGAACACGCTCAGTATTCTGTCAATGTGTATGAACTTAAAAGTGAGTCCTAAATAAACCGATGCCACAAATGTCGATTTAGATATCAAGTCACTGGATTTGATATAGTGAGTAAGTAAGGAAATGTTTCCTGCCATTTTTGTCATTAAATTTCAATAATTAATTGGAAACCAGGTGAATTTCATCATGGGAGTTGGATTAGATCCAGCTAGTTACAGTGGAGAATAGTTGATTAAAATACACAGATTTGCAAATCAGAATGCAGGCTCTGTTTTCTTAGGGCAATTTAGCTAATTCTCTGCATCTTCATTTCCACACTAGTGAACTATTCAAAGGTACAGTTATGCTTTCTGTTTTTATTTACATATTTTTATTGAGATATAATTCACATATAATAAAGTTCACCTTATCAAGTATACCATTCATTGTATTTACAAGTTATGCAATCATCCTATCTAATTCCAAAACTAACACCTCCCCACCCCAAACCTCATTAGCTGTTACCCTCCAAGTCCCCTGTCCTCCAGGCTGACCTTCTGCTTTATGTCTTTGTAGATTTGCTTATTCTAGACATTTCATATAAATAGAATCATACAAGATGCAGCCTTTTGTATTTGGCTTCCTTCCCTTAGCATACAAATAAAATTTAGCATAAAGTTTTCATGGTTCATTCATCGTACAGTATGTGTTAGTACGTCATTCTTTTTTATGGTTAAATCATATTTCATTAATTAAACATAGCACATTTTGTTTATCAGTTCATCAATTGATAGGCTAAGTTGTTTTTATTTTTGGCTAGTATGAATAAAGTTGCTATGAACATTGTTGCACAATTTTTTATGTTGTCTTATGTTTTTAATTGTCAAGAAGTGAAATTGCTGAGTCATGTAATAACATTTTGAGTGACTTTCAAACTGTTTTCCAAAGTGGCTGTATCATTCTACATTCTCACTAGTAATGTATAAGAGTTCCATTTTCTCCTCATCCTAGTCAACACCTGTTAATGTCCATCCTTTTTATGATTGCCATCCTTATAGATGTGAAATCATATCTCATTGTGGTTTGATTTGCATTTCCCTAATGGCTGGTGATATCAAGCAGTTCTTCATATGTCTGTCGGGCATTTGTATATCTTCTTTGTAAGAATGTCTTCAAATCCTTTATTCATTTTTAAATTGGGTTATATTTATTTATTTTATTTTTTTACAGAGACAGAGAGAGAGTCAGAGAGAGGGATAGATAGGGACAGACAGGAACGGAGAAAGGTGAGAAGCATCAATCATTAGTTTTTTGTTGCAACACCTTAATTGTTCATTGATTGCTTTCTCATATGTGCCTTGACCGTGGGCCTTCAGCAGACCGAGTAACCCCTTGCTCGAGCCAGTGACCTTGGGTCCAAGCTGGTGAACTTTGCTCAAACCAGATGAGCCCATGCTCAAGCTGACCACCTCGGGGTCTTGAACCTGTGTCCTCTGCATTCCAGTCCGACGCTCTATCCACTGCACCACCCCCCAATCAGATGGGTTTTTATTTTTATTATTACATTATAAGAGTGCTTTATATTTTCCAGATGTTATCTGATATACAACTTGTAAATATTTTCTCTCATTCTGTGGGTTATTTTCTTTCTCCACCACCCCTCTTTCTTTATAGGCTTCTTTGAAGCACAAAAGTTTTTAATTTTGATCACATGAAATTTATCTATTTTTGTTGTTGCCTGAACTTATTTTTAAAAGATTATCACCTAATCCAAGGTGACAAAAATTAAAACATGTAATTTTTCTAACAGTTTTATGATTTTAGCTCTTACATTTAGAGCCATTTGGAGTTAATTTTTGTGTGATGAGCAAGTTAGGGATCCAAATTCATTCTTTGGCACGTGGAGATGTAGTTGTACCAGAACCATTTGTTGAAAAGATTAATTTTTTCCCTTCTGAACTGTCTTGGTACCTTTGTCAAACATCAGTTGGCCACAGACGTATGGGCTTTCAGCTCTATCCCATTGTTCTCTTTGTCTATCCTGTGCCAGTTTCACAACTGCAATTCCAGAACAGTAAAAGCGAATTGCATTGACGAAATTCTTATTTTTTTTTTCCTTTTTTGTACTTTTCTGAAGGTGGAAACAGGGAGAGACAGTCAGACAGACTCCCGCATGCGCCAGACCGGGATCCACCCGGCACACCCACCAGGGGCAACGCTCTGCCCACCAGGGGGCGATGCTCTGCCCCTCCGGGGCGTCACTCTGCCGCGACCAGAGCCACTCTAGCGCCTGGGGCAGAGGCCAAGGAGTCATCCCCAGCGCCCGGGCCATCTTTGCTCCAATGGAGCCTTGGCTGCAGGAGGGGAAGAGAGAGACAGAGAGGAAGGGGGGGGTGGAGAAGCAAATGGGCACTTCTTCTATGTGCCCTGGCCGGGAATCGAACCCTGGTCCCCCGCACGCCAGGCCGACGCTCTACCGCTGAGCCAACCAGCCAGGGCAAAATTCTTATTTTCAAAGTACTTGATAATTCAAGAGACCTGTGGGTCTGGATTTTTTTTTCATATCTTTATGAAAAAGAAGTCATTGCATCAAGGTTTCCCATCCAAAATAACTAAATTGTGTGCATAAATCTAAATGTAAATGTTTGCTGCAGGGACCTTTTTATATAACCCGACTTTTACATTGATGACGTGATGACATGGACTTTGACAGTCTCTCTATGTTCCGTGAAGCAGTTAAGAGTCAATTATAAGTTGAGACATTTATTTTATTATTGTTAGAATGCTTACTGTTAATCTGATGTAGAAGCTAGCGTTCAACTTCAAGCAAAATCCTTCAAATTATTAATTTTACAAAAATATTTATTCATTATGTCCTGTGACCTTAGACAAAGGATTTAAAATGCCTCTATTCCAGCCCTGGTGGGTTGGCTCAGCGGTAGAGCATCAGCCGGGTGTGTGCAAGTCCCGCGTTTCAATTCCCGACCACAGCACACAGGAGAAGTGCCCATCTGCTTCTCCACCCCTCCCCCTCTCCTTCCTCTCTGTCTCTCTTCCCCTCCCGCAGCCGAGGCTCCATTGGAGCAAAGTTGGCCCGGGCACTGAGGATGGCTCCATGGCCTCCGCCTCAGGCACTAGAATGGCTCCCGCCACAACGAAGCAATGCCCCAGATGGGCAGAGCATTGCCCCCTGTTGGGTATGCCAGGTGGATCCCTGTCCAGCATATGTGGGAGTCTGTCTGAGTGCCTCCCTGCTTCTAACTTTGGAAAAATACAAAAAGTAAACAAACAAAAATAAAAAACAAAAAAAAGCCTCTACTTTATTTAAAATGCAAGGGTTCTCAGAAATGAAAATCTTTTGACTCTGAGTTGGGCCTCTTGATTCAACTTGAGTCTCTGCATTTCTGTTATTGATGCTCTTAATAGAAAAAAAAGTTGAAACATTATTTACTAGGGCAAGGAAATATGGTAGCAAGATGAAGCTTGCATGAAGGGAAAAAAATAATTCTCTTAGATTGTCATACAGTTGTATTTGGTTCTTTAGCTCATAAAGAGATTTTTTTCCTCTCTGAATAAATAATAATAAACTCTTCTGGTCTTGACAAAGGGGAGCCCTTGGCACCGTGTGTCCACTGAGATCACCTGTTGAATTGTACATGGATCCCCTGTTACCTCTGAAAGAACTTTTTATTTTTGTGATTATTTACACAGTGCTAAATCTTTAAAAAAAAAACCTCTACTCCCTGTGTTTTATTGGTTATGCTTGAGAACTATGTAATGCTTAATTTTATGTGTCTATTTGACTGGGTTTAGGGATGCATAGATAGCTGGTAAAATGTTATTTCTGGGTATATCTGAGTGGGTGCTTCAAGGGGAGATTAGCATTTGAATCAGTAGATTGAGCAAGAAAGATACCCCTCACCAATGTGGGAGAGCATCATCCAATCCATTGAGGGCCTGAATAGAACCAAAAGGCAGAGAGAGGACCTCTCTGAATTGGGACATTCATCTTCCCTGCCCTCAGACTTTGGTGCTTCTTGTTCTTGGGCAGGACTGGGACTCACATACTTGACTATCTTGGTTCTCAGGCCTTCAGGCTTGAACTGGAACTATACTATTGTCTTTCCTAGACCTCTAGCTGGCAGATCGCAGGACTCCTCAGTCCTGTAACTTAGGGATCCAAGATTTCATATCTCTATATATCCCATTGGTTCTGTTTCTCTGTAGATCCCTGACTGATACAAACTATTCTGTGACAGGCAACCCAGGACAAAAAAAAGAAAAAGAAAAAGCACACTTGTCTAAAACTTGATAAACCCCAGGAGTCCTGGGTGAGCCGTAGTTACACACTTTCAGAAATTCAAGTTTAACTGTTCACTAAGAGGTTAACAGGTGTGGAAAATTTGATTCTTCATAACCAAGTATATAGAAATTTCATTTTTGAACCACAAAACTCACTGTCCGTTCATCTAACCAAAGAATTATATGCAATTATTCTTTCCCTTTCTGGTGGATATTTCTCAGAAGAAATGTCAGATCACAATTATTTAGTGAATATATAACTGAAACATTAAAAAAATACAGTTAGGGGATTTTAAAATAAATTTTTATTTCAAGAACAATTTCTGCTTAAGTAGTTGAGACTAATACTAATGATGAGAAATACTGAGAAGTTGTATTCCTGCTCATGACCAACATCACTCATCTCTTTGTATTGGTCTAGCCACAATTATTTTTTCATTTTACCGTTATTTCAGATTGATATTACAATATTCAGTTTACTAAATGTGTGAGAGGAAGCAAAAGCACCTAATCTTAATTTAGTCATTAGAGGACACCAGACAACCTGACATTTAAGGACATTTTATAAAATAACTGGTCTGTGTTCTTCAGAAATGTCAAAGTCATAATATGCAAGAAACATACAGAATGAGAGACAGACTCAGAAAAATGTTACAGATTAAATAGGACTAAAAGACATATAGTTGAATGCAAATCATGATCTTGGGTTTCCTTCTGCAATAAAAGACCTTATTGGAACAATTGGTGGAATCTGAAGAGGACCTGTAGATTAAGACCTAATCTAAATAGTGTTGTATCAATGTTTAATATCTTAACTTTGGTAATTATAATGTGGTTATGTAATAAAGTTCCTTAATTTTAGGAAACACAATGAAGTATTTAGGGGATATTACATCTATAATTTACTCTTAAACAGATAAAAAATAAATATTAAATATTGAGAGAAATAAAGAGAAAAAGATAAAGTCATTTGGTGAATTTTGTTGAAGTCTGTACCATTCTTACAATTTTTAAGTTTGTAATTATGCCAAAACAAAACCTTTAAAATAGTGGAAGATGTTTAAAGTTCCCAAAATGTTAAATAATGTCTAACTATGCACTACACAAGAATTGCTGCGTAATTAAAAGAGAGAGAGAGAGAGAGACAACAAAGTCTACTTAGTGGCTAAGAAAGCAGTCTGGGGAAAGATTCCGGGATCCGAATCCTTGCTCTGTCATTTATTAGCTGTGTGCTTTGGAGTAAGTCACTTAACTTCTAAGTTTTTGTTATAAAATTTAAATGAGTGAATATTTACAAAGGACTTACAACAGATCTGACCCCAAGAATTGTGTAACGGTTTGTCAAATAAATAAATCTACAAAAGCACTTTTGCTGTAATAGTATTAAAATTACCTTCAGGAGTAGCAATATTTTAAACTTTAAAAAATATGTAACGTTTAAGTAAAAAACCACTGATTTGGATTTTTATTTGTCTCTTTTTTAACCAACTTTGGATCCCTGTCATCTCTTTTGATAGTATCTTGTACTAGTTTTTTAGTCTGTTTCATATTATGAACTTGTAAGATTTGCTAATTATAACAACATGTATTTAATATAGTTCTTTCATTTTCATTATTATTTTCAAGAACCTAATACATTTATTTAGTCTGACTACATCAAGTGCTATGGAAGGTATAAAGATGGATTTCTGACCTGAAGTGTATACAAATTGGAGGGGGGAATTATGTACAAAGATGTTGGTGAAGGAAAAAGTGTTTGATGGTTTACAAAAGGGAAAAATTATATGTAGTTGGAGGAAGTGGGTGAGTTTTCACAGAGGACAAGGGCACTGAATGTGGCTGAAGGAGATACCGGCTTTAATAGACAGGATGGCAAAGTAAGAGTCTAAACAGAGGGATTAGCAAAACCAAGGCACAGTGGTGACAAAGCAACAGCAGATGGTGCCTTGGGCAAATTATCTGAAGTTTAAGTAGATTCAGAGTTTACATGTTTAAACACTGTAAGCCTTACTTTCCTATCCATAACAATGGCACCCATCATACAGAGTAGATGAGGGATCAATGTAATGCATGTGTCTGACAGCATGCTCATTAAATGTTATTCTTTTTGGTACATATGGCTTGTAGCTTAGGTTAAATATAGGGAAATAGGTACATAGAATGTATTAAACTAATACTGAGTGGTGGGAATGGGGTACAAGGAAGAGACAAAGTCAAAGTTGAAAGATGTAGTAGACTCTATAACTTTGTGACGACCAAAGGTAAGAAATAACAGAAGAGAGAACTGAGATGTTGTCAGTTCAACCTGCACTGCTAGAAGAGGGATAGTGTCCTTAGGGCCACGGGGATAAGAAACTTTTACTATACCTAAACTCTGGGCACTAGACTAATGCCTTATTCATGTTATCTGATATTTGAAAAACATCCTTTTGGTTGGATCATGCTTTAAATATACAAGAGCACTTACTTGCTGTTTATAACATTCTAGGATAAATCACTTTGTAATACTACAAAATCTATTTTTTTCAAATAGGAATTTATTGGAGGCCCTGACAGGTTGGCTCAGTGGTAGAGCATTGGCATGCTGTGTGGAAGTCTCATGTTCGAATGTTAAGCCAAATTCGGAGGGACCCAAACATGGAAGACAAGAACAAGGTCCGTCGGTTACACATCAAAGCTTTATTGTCTAGCTTGGCCAAGCGGCGGGAACTCCGACAGAATTCTGAAGGAGAGCGCGCCGGCCCTTTGTTCTACTTGGTTTTTATAGTTTTGTAAGTGGGAAGTACAGAAGCAAAAATTGCAATTAGGAGCCCCTTACCACTATTGGTTATAGTCATATGCCCTTCAACATGATAGGACCACGTTCAATTTGCAAACCATACATACTTTTGGGGAAAACAAAGTTCACAAGCCAACACAATGGTAGAAAGATGTCTCTTTACATATTAAAAGGCATTCCTATATTATTTAGTGTTCATTTGCTATCTCTCTGTCCTGAGTCACACGTGTTAACCACACGCATTTACATAGGAGAGGTAGTTTCCGTGGGGACAAATGTCCGCAAATGGCTCATTACTATAAGAAAAGGTTTATTTTGGCTTTTCTCTCCCTGCACCTGGCTAGCCATTCACCCTTTTCCCCACAGGTGTGGTGGAATGTCTGGGGAATCCATGTTTCCCTCCCCTTTGCATTTACAATACAATGCCAAGGGCCATCCTTACTATGCCAGTTACACAGTACAGAGATTATTCTCACAATTTCTCTCCACACCTTAACCCAAATCAACAAAATGTTTCTCAAGCCTCCCAAAATATTAATATTAATTCTGTAGCTTTTGGTACTTTACACCACCTGCGGGTGAAGTGGCTCAGTGGCTCCTCAGTTACTGATCAAGGCACATAGGAGAAGCACTCATTTGCTTCTCCACTCATCCCCCTCTCACCTCTCTCTTTCTCTCTCTCTTTCTCTTCGTTTCTTGCAGGCATAGGTCTGTCAGAACAAGTTGGCCCCAGGCGTTGAGGATGACTCCAGCCTCCATTTCAGGTGCTAAAAAAAAGTTCAGTTGCCATGCAACGAAGCAACAGCTCAGATGGGCAGAGCATCACCCCCTAGTGGGTTTGCCAGTGGATCCCGATCTGTCTCTCTGCTTCCCCTTCTCTCACTAAATAAAATTTAAAAAAAGGACTTCATTGGAGCTTGCTTAAAATAATATATGCCTACAGCCCTTAATACCCACCGTAGTATTTATATGCCTTTAAAAATTCTAATGATGCAATGATTAACTGCTTATTCACTTAACAAACAGTTCTTTGAGTACCAGCTCTTCACTATGTACAGCGGCCTTAATGATTAAGTTGACTTTAAGTCAAGGTTTTGATTCTTTTTCCCAGCAGTAGCTGTGGGGAAGGAGCATTTCCTGGAGCATTGGTCTGTGACCACCATATCTGAAATTTTATTGGAACTGTAGGAATGGAGAACTGGGTTTCACTCTTATATCCTTCACTCTGATCTCATGAGAACACCTGAATGCCACCAGGAAGTGCTGTGGCACTGACTGGTGCTTCTTCTGAATGAATCATTTCAGCATGAATGACCAGAAGTTAAGGTCCTCTGGTTTAATCTAAATTGTATCCTATGATTGAATTAAGATATTATTTGTCTTTCATTTTAAACAGAATTATTGATATTTGGGAAATTTATACTGCATGTCTGTATAATATTTTAGAAGTAAAATAAATGTATTTTTTGGAAAAAGATTTGACTTTGGGTGGTGGGCACACAATGCAATCAACGGTTGAAATGCTGTAGAGATGTTAACCTGAAAACTATGTACTCTCATTTATCATTGTCACCCCATTAAATTTAATTTATAAATAAAATAAATATAATCATGTATTTTCCAATAGGTGTATGAATTAAGCAAGGCAAATCTTATTAATTCTATGAAGGAAGAAATAGAGAAGCACGTACTCCAAGCCAGGCAATATTTAATGCTCTTCCTTCTCTATCTGCCTACCTTGCTGGACTCATTCCATGCTGGTTTTCTCACCCTCTCTCTCCCTCTCTCTGAATTCCTAAGCTAATGGACCCTTCCCTCTCAACCCCCGGAAGTCCACAGCTGAGGGAATGAGTCTCCCTTTGGCAGCCGCTTATTTTATTTATTATTTTGAAGCAAATGAAAAAAAAATATTTGTTCTGACCTTTTAAATGTCAATTTTAAATAGGTGAGTCCAAAAATAGGCAAGACCACCAATTTATCAGCACATTCACTGTATAGATGGGATAGCTTCAAACTGCTTCTGTGAGAACATCATGGAAAATAAAAGGTCATGGCTCCCTTTCTAATAGTGATTGGTCAAGAGAAGGGCCATGAGGTAGAACCTATCCTGGAGAAGTTTTCCTAGTGTACTGAAGAAAGTTCCCCTCTGACCCATTACCATTCCCAGTTGTATTCAAGAGTCAATTGGTTTGGACATATTTGAAATAATCAATGCTATTACTGAGATAAGCATTGGTTAAGATTTTAGTTCTGTATTATTTGGCAAACCCATGAAAATGATTTCCACATGCAAAGGAAAGATTCATGAAGAAAAAAATTCTATTTTCAATAATTTTGGTTGAACCAACTAGGTAGAATATCAGTATTTCTGCCTCCCTTTATGTTTTCTCTTAAATTATGTCTGTGTCTGTTTAATTAAAATAAAATGGAGATAATTATCTGACTAACTTTACAAAATTTCCCAAGTGACACAATACGCCTTTCTCAATTTTCTTACTTGGTCAGTGGACCAAACTTAATGGTCAACTCAGGAATCATAACAGTGTTTTGTGTCATGCTGCTATTGGCCTGCTAACCTGATGTGTGTTATGTGCCATTGAGTTGACTCTAACTCCTGGTAATTCTATGCATGAGTGGTGTCCATAATGTCCTATTTTCAATAGCCCAGCTCAGCTCCTGTAAGTGTGTGCCTGTGGCTTCTTTTATGGGGTGAATCTGTCTCATATTTGGTCTTCCCCTTTTCCTACTGCCTTCTATTTTTCTCAGCATTATTGTCTTTTTTTTTAGATTTTAATTATTAATTTTGAGAGAGAGGAGAGAGAGAGAAGGGGAAGGAGCAGGAAGCATCAACTCCCATATGTGCCTTAACCAGGCTAGCACAGGGTTTTGAACCGGCAACCTCAGCGTTCCAGGTCTGCGCTTTATCCACTGCGCCATCAAAGGTCAGGCTACATTATTGTCTTTTTCAAAGAACCCTGCCTACTCATAATGTGCCTGATATAGACAGCTTCGTTTTTGTCGTTTTTGCCTCCTGTTGCATTTCAGGCTCACTTTGCTCTAGGACCCATTTTCATCTTCCTGGCTGGCAAGGCTTCCCAGAGAGCTCTCCTCCAAAACTGTATTTGGAATGAATTTATTTGTTCCCTATCAGCCTTCTTCACTGTCCAATTTTTGCATCCATAAATAGTAATTGGAAATACAAAGGTGTGGATGATCTTAGCCTTGGTCTCTGATAACACATCTTTGTTCTTAGTGATCTTTCCTAATTATTCCGTTGCTGCTCTTCCAAGTGTCAGCCTTCTCTTGATTTCTTGGCTTCAGTTTACATTTGAATTGATGACTCAACCAAGGTAAGCAAAATCTAACAATTTCAATGTCTGCATTTTCTATGTTAAAGTTGTGTAGTTCTTTTGTCGTCATTACTTTGTCTTCTTGTTCAGTACTTCTTTGATACTTTCTTCATCAGGTGTTTGAAATCTTTGCTACTTTCTGCCCATAAAATGGTGTCATCCACATATTTTAAGCTATTGATATTTTTTTCCACCAATTTTCACTTCCTCTGAGCCTAGCCCAGTTTTTAAAATATGATATATTCTGTATGGAGATTAAACAAATAGGGAAATAAAATGCACTCGTGTCTGACATATTTGCCTATAGAAACCATTCTGTCTCTCCACATTTTGTATTGACAGAGCTTCCTGTCCACAGTAAAGGTCCACAATAAATCAGAACAATTAAATGCTGAGGCACACCCATTCCTTTCAGAGCAATCCATAGCTTTTCAGAATCATCACAGTCAAAGGTTTTACTAAAGTATATAAAGCATAGACTAACCTGAAATACTTAGGAGCTCTCCAGTATCTATCAAAAGCTTGTAATTTGATCTCAAATACCTCTTCCTTTTCTGATCCAGCTTAAACATCTGGTTTTTCTTGCTTCCTGTAAGGTGGAACCTTTCTTGTATCACCTTGACCATTGCTTCATTTGTATGAAAAATTAGGGAAATGGTCCTATAGTTACTGCATTCCTTGGCATCTCCTTTTCTCAAAGATTGGGATGTATATTGAATATTTCCAGTCTGTAAGCCATTGTATTATTATTATTATTATTATTATTATTATTATTTTGAGTGAGAGATTGAGAGAGAAGGGAGAGTAAGGGGAGAAGCATCAACTTGTAGTTGCTTTCACTTTAGTTGTACATTGATTGCTTCTCATAAGTTTCTTAGCTAGGGCAAGCCAGTGTCCCCTTGCTCAAGCCAGCAACCTTAGGCATATCATGCTAGCAACCTTTGGGCTCCAGCTGGGGCACATTGGGATCATATACACACCCCCAACCCCCAGCTCAAGCCAGTGACCCCATGCTGACAAGCAACCTCCAGGCTTTGAACTGGCTACCTCAGCATTCCAGGTTGATGCACTATCCACTGTGCCACCACAGGTCAGGTATATTGCCATATTCTTGTTAGGATTTTGACAGATTTAGTCTCTGTGGCTTAAAATAATTCTATCATTATTTCATCTACTCCTGGTGGTTTATTTCTTCCCAATATTTTCAGGGCAGCTTTCACTTCACCTTCTAGAATGACAAGTTCTTCTGCATAGGAATCTTCCCCAAACCTTTGTGTCATCCTTTTGTCTCTTCTGTATAGATTTTCAGTATACTGTTTTCACCCCCCCCTTTTCTTTTCACCTGGTCAGATAACATCCTTCCTGTGAGTCATTCAACATTCCTAACCTAGGTTTCAATCTCCCTTTTATTTCTTGAATCTTCTAGTAGAGCTGTCTTGGTTTGTCCTTTTTTGCTGTTCTCATTTATCTCGTTACATTGATTATCATAATAGTTTCTTTTATCTCTACATGATAGCCTTTAAAAAATGCATTTAGGGTTCTAACCCTGCTTTTGTCACCTTTAACAACTTTTAGTGTTCTGTCATCCATCTTGATTTTTCTTTCCTTTTTACTCCCTGCATTTTTACATCTGATGACGTTCATGTATACAGCTGTCTGTTCAGCTATTTTGAAACATGTGTTTGTGATGGACAAATTGTTAGCTTCACAGAAATCCACAAGTCTGTCTCCTGCTTCATTTCTGACCCCTAGTTATTTACTACTTTGAGTTCCAGTCACCTATAATTATCAGCATGTTTTGTTTTGGAGTGTGGTCAATTCCTTCTTAAATACTTTCATAAAAGCTTTCATCATTTTCTTTTTTCTTTTTCTCCCCCCCCCCCCCCCAGGCAGACTTCAAAAGGGAGAGAGACGAGAAGCAGAGAAGCAGTTGAAGGGGGAGGGCAGCGGCTCTCCAGCTGAGCCAGTGAAGCCAGTCACGCTGGCATCATAATCCCATGCTCAAGCTGGCAACCTCACCCTCAAGGGTGAACCCTCAGTTCAGGGTTTCGAATCTGGGTCCTCAGCACCCCAGGTGGTTGCTCTAGCCACTGCACCACCGCCTAGTCAGGCCAGTTTCATTTTCTTCAGCCTTTTTTAGTTGGAGCACAGACCTGAATAATGGTTATAATTGATTTTATTGATTGCTTGTCCATCAATGGGTTAATTTGATTGATATTATTGTCTGATTGATATTGTTCGATTAGACACTGCGTTGTAGTCCCTGACTACCTGCTACATCTTGCCTCAGTATTAAAGCCATTTCGTGTTCCTGCATGTCATTTCCAGAGTAGAACACTTTGTAGTTATGGAAATGTCTCATTCTAGTCCATTTTAATTTGTTAACACCAAGCACTGCAGTGTTCAGATGTTCCATTTCTTGCTTTGCAGTTTCCAATTTACCGTGGTCATGCTCCTTACGTTTCCTGTTCCTATTGTAGGGATGCAGTGCAGTGTTGGACTTTCTTTTCCTCTTCGGCACATCAGCGCTAAACTTGAGCTTTGGGGCTTTAGCAACAATGCTATCTGTACTTGTTCTCTGCTCTTCCCCAGTAACTGAGTGTTTCCAGCCAGGGAGTCTCATTTCTCAGCACTATCTCATATTTCATTTTGGACTGTGTCATCATAGGGTTTTCCAGGTAAAACAAAAGATTTTTAAAAAGAACAAGAACAAAGAAAATGTGGCAGTGGTTTACCATTGCTTTCTGTGGTGTGCTCTGGTCCACGGTGTCGCAATCACCAAACACGTATGAAATGTAAGGGCCTTGTGGGTAAACTGAACACTGACCATGGCCTACAGTTTTGAATGGGTCATGCACAATTGTGTGTATGGGAATCCTGTGATCCTACTAGTGGTGAAGTTGGCGGCACATTATCTGAAAGAACTGGCCCCATGATACCTGGAAGGTCCATAAATCAGTATGTTCCATCTTGCCTAGTTCGTAAAGTCAGGTAGATCCATTTGTAAAGATGTTCTTTTCTCTTTCTTTTCCTCTCTATGATGGAAATAAAATATATAAGTCCATTAATTTGCACAGGTCAGCACTTTGATAGGAAAAGGTAAAGGTGCAGTTCAAGTGTGCATAATATACAAAGAGGGGCAGAATACCCAGCCCTTTTCAATATTAACAATTATAAAGACCTAAGTACTAATAAAAGCTGTAAGAATGATATGTCTTGGGTTATCCTGACACTTAAAGTAAGATAATATATGTTGCTATAATTAATCCAGTGAGTTTAAATTGGTTTTAAAAACTGGGCATAGGAATTAAGGCCCAAAATGAGATAAAAAGATTTAGATGACAGCACATATTCTTATTTTTCTAAGGGGACATTAAAGTGATATTTGATATAAATCATTAGAGTTAAAATTTGAGATTCTATTCAATGTTTAATATTTATATGTTCCTTTAAGGTATTTTCAAGCAAAGAGACAAAGAGAGAGAGAGAGAGAGAGAGAGAGAGAGAGAGAGAAAGCTAATGAATTGTGAAAATTACACAGTATTATATTAAAAAATTTAACAACTACAGAACTAGGCTTGAAGACTGAGTTTTCAAACTAACAATGGTAACTACATAGGCAAGTTTTTTGCATGCAGCGAGTTACTGTTCTTTTCTTAATTAGTTTTTTTTAATCAATTGCTTTCCAGTCTCCTTTTTTATAAAAGTTAAAATGTAGTACGAGGGCTGAAGTGAGAAAAAGAGATTGGAGGAAAAGATATTTACATGAATAGAACTGTTCCTAATATTATTTTAAGCAGGGGAGTAAGTATTGAATGAAGGGGGGTGGTGAAGTCCCAGTTACAGTCTGTTCTAACTGAATAGTCAGAAAAACAATAGCAGAGGGAAGGACACTCAGTTTGGAATTCCAAGAAGAAAAACCAGTGCCTGATAGTTCTAGCTAACATTAAAATATAAATGAACTTTTAACATCATAATGAGGGTAGCAGCATATAATGAAGTAAGTCTCATTAAACGTCCTTTATATGTGCTTCCTGTATTCTTTTTTCTTTTTTCAAATTTAGAATTTTCAAGTGCTCTTCTCAAGTTTGTTAAAAGCAGAGACATACAGCTTGGTGTGACGCTGTGACTTTACAGCTGTTTAATGCCCCTCCCCTCCCTGCTTTCAAGGAACTCACTAATTGGTTCCAAAACCTATTTAAGTTCTTATCAAGCAACAGGAACTCAAAATGCTGCTTGGACTAAGGCACTTCGAATACAACTTCTATTAATCGTGATATGAATTCTTTCTTGAGTGACTCAGAACAGAGCAATGCAGTAACTTAAAAATTCATATATAGAGGTGGAAAAAAATTGTTAGGTGGAAACTAGCAGTTCTTTGAGGAAGGAATAGGAAAAAAAGAGTTTCGCACAAGAGTACCTTAAAAGGTATCAGGAAATACATGACCATTAAGATTTGTATATAGAATATTTATAGGGATATAACATGTTTGCCAGAAGTGTGTCTGTGCTAGGGATTTAGTCATAAATCATGCCTTTTCTTCTTTAACTTCTCTTTCCTCAAGTTGGGTTATAAATAATCCTGTGAAATGTGCGTTTAAGTGGCATGGCTCAAATGTGGGTGCAAAGGCTAATAATTCCAGGGAGAATCAAGGGCGGATTTAGCAATGAACTGCAGTGCCCAAAAAAGTTACCGTGAAAAAAGGGGGCTTTTTCCTAATGCCCTTTTCCAATAATGAAATGTTAGTTACAAGTAATTGTACTATAGGTTATTACAAAACAAACAAATAAAAATTGCATATATGTATTTAATAATAACTGAAATAAAAATAAAGAAGACAAATACCATTTCAATGACCTTGCGAATGCTATACAAGTAAATCATGAAGAAAAGCAAGCAAAGCACTAGACAAAATGTTTGAAACAAAAGGAAAGTTTCTCAAGTCATAAGATTAAAATTTTTATTTTTCTATATAAAATGAGACATTATAAATAGTTATCTTTCTGAAATAGAACGTTCCAAACGGGAGTAAGAAAACAAAAACACAGTATTTTAATACACGTTGCAATCTGAAATTTTGCCTGACCTTGCGATATTTTATTATTTTTCCAATATGCTGTAAAGATGGAGAATAGAATTAAGAGGGTTAGAAACATTAAGGGGAAAATTCTGATTATGAAACAAGAAATACAGAGGAAAATAAGTCAGTCTGCCTTTATTATTCTTCATACAGGTTATGACTGGAAGGCCAGCCGGTGTGGAAGTCTCTGTGGCGCAATCGGTTAGCGCGTTCGGCTGTTAACCGAAAGGTTGGTGGTTCGAGCCCACCCAGGGACGTTTCTACCTTTTACCGGGTTACACCGGCTGAGGTGGATTTCAAGGGACCGGAGAAAAGAAAGCGTGGATTTCACTGCCGCTTGCCCGGCGGGCGGCTCTTCAACTTCTGTCGCGCTCGGGGTCCCCAGTCTCACCGCCTCCTTCTCCAGATGGCCAGGCTGGCTCTCACCCCACCCCACCCCCGTCCCCGGCAGCGCCGTGTGAGGGCCAGCCCCTTCAAAGCCTCTGTCTCCTCCCACTTCCACGATCTTGGTTCCCAAATACCGGCCACTCCGTGACCAAAGGCGCCCTCGTGCACCCCACCCTTTCCTTTCCACGCAGGTCCCTGTCGGCCTCGCCAGGCTCGCGTGGGCTCCAAGCGGCAGCGCGGCGGGGCTGTCCTGGCTATGCGCAGGACCCAGAAAGTCAGAGGTCGACTGGACGTAGGTTTTCAGGAGTGTCCATTTCAAGCTGTAAATTGATTTAAAACTCGTGCAACAATTTGTCAGTTCCTCTCAGCCTAAACTCACACTCCCATTTACTAATTAAAATATTGACTCTTCCTGGTATATTGGTAAATTCAGAAATGTTTGTCATAAAGCGTTTGTGTGTATACTATTGTCAGAACATGTGTATGTATATTTTACTTTTTCTACTAAACTGCTAGAATTTTATAAAGAATGGAATAAACCTGCAAAAGCTCCCATCTATTCAGAAAGAGAGAAAACATTTTTTTCAACGGTGTGACCTGTAAAAAATTACACAAGAAAGATTAAAAGTGAAACTGCCAGCATATTTTGCTTCCACATTCTGTATTTTATTTCACAAGATGCAAAGCTCTCTTCAAATAGTTACTTTGTACTAGATTCTCCATATACTCCCTTTGAGAAGTAATCATAGTTTCATTATAATAATTATTGTCTTGAATATAGATTACAGAAATTGAAAGATGGAGAAAAGTAGCATGTCCTATTCCTGCAAATGCTCTTCTTTATATTTCGCCCAGGTTTATATGTCAACAAAGTCTAACATTTATTGAATGCTTCCTACTTGCCAGCACTGTTCTGTTGCGGGGATGAATGCCTGTGATCCTCACAACTGAAGTAAGTCCCCTTGCTGCCCTTGTACAGATGAGCCAACCGAATCACCCATGCAATTAAATATTTTGCCTGAAGTGGCAGTTTGTCCCTAGCATAGTATAAATTTGAACCCAGGTAGTTAAGCTCCAGAGCCCAGGGTCCTTGCTGCTGTACTTATCTAGCCAGAAGTTTTCTCCTTTAAAATAGAGCTACTTGATTAATTAATTTAAAACTAAAGGTGATATTTTATTTGGTTTATATGACATTCCATTAATATTTTTGCTCCAAATCTTATGCAGAAAGAAAAAAACCCCACTGAGCATTTGGCATAAGGCAAATGGAATTATTAAATTATGCATTCATTGTGCCACTTAGTTTGATTGAAATGAAAACTGTGGGAACATGAAATCTTAATGTGAGATGTGTCTTTGGGAAACAATTTGATAGCATTTGTATAGAGAAGGCAAGATGAGAAATAAAGGCAGGTTGGAACAGCCCAGGCAAAATATGGAAGAGCAACAGAATGTAAGGATTCAGTCTAGAGTCTAAGGGCCCTTGGGCCCTGGGCAGATAGCAGACTTTTGGGGCGACTGTGCAGACCTCTGCTTCAGGACAGCTTTGTGAGATAGCACCAGGATTTGCACAGGACAGCTGCTAGATGCCAGTTTTAAATCTGATCCTAAATTTCTAATCATGTTTTACTTCACCCTATTTGGAGGATTAATGGGATTTAGAGGCCAGAAAATAAAGGGGGAAGATTAAATGAGCATGGAATTGGGGCAAGGAGTAGTTCATCTTATTAGGTGGGCACATGCTTAGCACATCTCCTTGTACATGGTTGTTGTATATGATAGTTGGGAACCATTTTGGAAAAATTGCTTAAATATTTGTAGGTACATTGGCTCCACAAATTTTTAATGTGTATTGGTTATTGATGTTGCAATCAATGCTATTTCTGGTGAACATTATTTTCTTGGATCTGTAATACCAACCAATCCCAAATACACATTGAGATCACTTGCAGCATTAATAAAAGAGGGAAGAACTTTTAAAAGGCTATGTTGAGCATTTGAATATGTAAGTATGTTTCTAATATAGCTTATAAATAGTTGTAAACTTAGCCTTCTTATATAAAATCAGAGGAGAACTCATTGAAGTAATGCAATCATTATATAATGATTAAATGATTCAGCAAATCAATAATTATATAATTAATAGTAATTAATAATTTAAAATATTTCAAATATTACAGCATTTCTTTAGACACCGGAGTTGGGAGGAAGACACATGGCTAATATATGTGTGTTTTCATTTCTAACACCTGTGACTGATGTCATATGATGCCAGGTTTAGAGGAGAAAAATCCAAAGAAACACTATTGCCTTATTTCTGTGTACAGACTACATCAAAATGAGTAATGCCAACATGAATTTTAATTTTATTTCTCTGAATTTTGGTGGACATGAGGCCTAAAATGTTCAACTTATAATTACATTCAGCAGAGCAGGGAGAAATTGATGCTAAAATAAAACACAATACACTTAACTAGAAAATAGTTTAAGAAGCTGATATCTTTTCAATAATAAGGCTGTTAATTTTATCAGCTGCTGCATTTCACTTAAAGTGCTTTAGATTGAGTCTTTTTGGTAGTATTGATGCATTTTATATTTTTACATATTGAAAATTAAGTGTGGAAGCCTGATCAGGTGGTGGCACAGTGGATAGAGCGTTGGACTGGGATGTGGAGGACCCAGGTTTGAGACCCCGAGGTCGCCAGCTTAAGCGTAGTCTCATCTGGTTTGAGCAAAGCTCACCAGCTTGGACCCAAGGTCGCTGGCTCGAGCAAGGGGTTACTCGGTCTGCTGTAGCCCCACAGTCAAGGCACATATGAGAAAGCAATCAATGAACAACTAAGGTGTTGCAATGAAAAACTAATGATTGATGCTTCTCATCTGTCTCAGTTCCTGTCTGTCTGTCCCTATCCATCCCTCTTTCTGACTCTCTCTCTGTCTCTGTAAAAATAAATAAATAAAATAAAATAGTTGTACTAATTTTCAAAAAAGAAAATTAAGTGTGGGATTTACAAGAATGATATAAGAATAAACTATATCTGTAAAATTGTACTAAACATCTCAGTTTTAAGTTATTTTCATAGCTTAAATTTTAATAAAAGTCATTAAAATTTTAATTGGTTAGTATTTAAATTACAAAATATAGTCTTGGAGATTCATATCATTTAGAAAACTTAAACTAGCAATATAATTTTAAAGAAACTATTAAGCGCCTGACCAGGTGGTGGCACAGTGAATAGAGCATTGGACTGGGACGCAGAGGACCCAGGGTCGAAACCCCAAGGTCACCAGCCTGAGCATGGGCTCATCTGGTTTGAGCAAGGCTCACCAGCTTGAACCCAAGGTCACTGGTTTGAACAAGGGGTCACTCGCTCTGCTGTAGCCCCCTGGTCAAGGCACAACTAAGGTGCCACAATGAAGAATTAATGCTTCTCATCTCTCCCTTCCTGTCTGTCTGTCCCTATCTGTCCCTCTCTCTGTCTCTGTCCAAAAAAGAAAAAAAAAAGAAAAGAAACTATTAAGCATCAATATATACAGACATGTGCACAAATCATTAGGAGTACAATCGAATAAATGTTTACAAAGTAAACACACCTTTGTAAGGAACACCTAGAAAAATAAATGAAACAATATCAACATCTCAGAAATCTCCCTTATGTTCTTCTCCCAGTCACCAAAATACAACCTTTAAACTGTAAACATATGGATTATTAAGTTAAAATGTGAATTTTCAGGACTGAAAAATAAATTTACTGCTGAAACCTATCGCACAGGTATTTTCACATGAGGGTTAGGAGAAGTAGTAGAAATCAGAACCAGCTTTCCATGCCCATTCACTTACGATCTAACCACTTATGATAAAATTGGTAATAATAAAATTGCACTATCAAGTTAGAAAATACAAGAAGTTTACTGTTTATTTTTAGTACTTAATTTTGTCAGTAAGCAAATAAAAAACATTCCTACAACTACTCACTAAAAAGCGTGTAACAAAAGCAACCATCTAGAAATTATTATGGCATTTAATTCAATCTTTATTTTTTAATATAAATTTAAAATTTTAAAAACAAGATGAGATTTGAAGTTAAAAATGTGCAGTATGACAAGATTATTCAATAGTTTCCCAAATAATGTACTTTTAAGTTTTAAGAATTATAATCTAGAGCAGTGTTTTTCTTTCTTTCTTTTTTTTAAAGACTTTATTTATTCATTTTAGAGAGGAGAAAGAGAGAGAAAGGAGGGGAGGAGCAGGAAGCATCAACTCCCATGTGCCTTGACCAGGCAAGCCAGGGTTTCAAACTGGCGACTTCAGTGTAGCATGTCAAAGCTTTATCCACTGCCCTACCACAAGTCAGGCTAGAGCAGTGTTTTTCAACCACTGCTCCAAGGATTGGTCCACCAGAAAGTTTGCACTGGTCCATGAAGAGTTAACCACCCTGCTGTATGAAGAGTATAGACCCAATGGTCTTAGTCAAATTTGCTTATGCTCAGGGTGATTTCTCCCTTAGCAGTCCCTGAAGTACAATAATTCTCCTGTTTTCACCAGTCCCTAAGTCAGTGGTTCTCAAACTTTTTGAAGTCAGGGCACATTTAAAATCCTACAAATAATTGTAGGCACACTATATACAAATTTCTGAGAAATATGTTATAATAATTAAGTCAAATATTAAAGAAAAAGAAGTCCAAGCATGCTTTTATGGTAATTAAACAAAATAAATATGACAAAATTAAATTTATTCTAACATTAATAAACATTTTTATGTTACATTTTTTGAGTTCTGCTTTTTAGAATTTATTTAAAAAGGGATTAGAAAATTTAAAAAATGCCAAAAATTTATCTTTATATATATAGATAGATACATTCCTAGTAAGATTTAGTAAATTTGGCAGGTCCCGGTGCAAATGTGTTAAGTTTTTTCATTCTTGTGTTTATGAGAAACATAAGCCTGATGTGTCCTAGCGATTTCTTCAATGTTCGGGCATATATTTAAAAGGCAAACTCTCATTTCCTCATCAATACATTGAAGAATTCCTCTCTTTTTACTCTTAACTGTGTTGAGTGAAGATAACCTCCACCATCCACACATCTTAACTTTACACCAAACAAAGGATAGAAGAAACTTGCCTCCAGTCTTTCCAGGGAACATGGGGGGTAGTGTAAACAATCCAGCACCACAGTTTAACAGCCTTTTGCAACCTAATCAGGCAAGTAAGGTGGGGGGTTGGGTAGACTGTCAGCTTACAGCCAATTCTCCAAACCTCTGTCCCCCAAAAATCTAAACTCCAAAACCCTGGTTTTTTGGTCCCCAACAGGCACATATTTTTCTGGAAATCTTCTAGGGTGCACCAGTGCGCCCTGGCACACACTTTGAGAACCACTGCCCTAAGTGTAAAAAGGTTGAAAACACTGATATGGAGTCCTTTATTGGAGGAAGATAGTTGTCCTGTCATTTTGAAACTATAAATAAGTATAAAGAAAAATCTAAGTCTATATGAGAAAGCTATGTTTAAAGTTGGGCAAAGTCTAGTTTTTAACACCACTGAGGAAAGGCATCCTAGAAAGAAAGACCCAGTATTTAAGAATTTAGAGCAAGATTTTACTTTCTTTTTTCAAACAAAATTCCTTTTTGTTATTATCAAAGTACTGTATGCCTAAGGTTATAATAATATCTGTAAAACTCCACTCATCACAAAGGTAAAGATTGGTAAGCTTGATTACATCAACATTGAGAGACTATGTTTACCGAAACACATTACTAAAGGAATGAGATATCAAGCCAAGAGTTTTAATTCATAAAACCACTGGATTATATATAGATTTTTTTTAAAGAAGGGGAAGAACATGTCAAAGAAAAAGAAGAAAAAGGAGGGAATTATCTAATAGAAAAATGGGCAGTAGTTGTGAACAGGGAATCTAAGTGGCCAATGAGGTACCTGGTATATCTTGCTGGTTATAACATTTTGAAATATCTCAGCCAAGTATCATACTCACTTAGGGAAATCACATATTGTTTATTCCTTTGCTGTAGCAGATTCAGGTTTTGTGGGTCAGCAGCTTATGTAATTTTCAAGGCTTCCTCTAAGAAAAGGAATCAAAATACAAAATTAGGTACTATATCTTGGTAGGGGTCCATTCACATGAAGAGACCTGAGACTGCCTTAGTTTCAGACCACCCGCCTCTTTTTACAAGTATGTCTTTGTTGCTCTTGTGGATGATGTCTCATTATTATGTACAGTGGCCCCTTGTCTATCTCTGGGGTTAGGTTCCAGAACCCCTCGTGATAGGTGAAAATCCGTGAAGTAGCGGCCTTATATTTATTTTATTATTTATATATTTTTAAGGCTTTATAAACCCTCCCCATACTTTTATAAACCTTTCCCACATTGTTATTAACCTTTCCCACACTCTTACAAACACTTCCTATGCTCTTAAACACTTCCTACACTCTTAAACCTATGTAATTTAAACAACATATAAAATTCTATATGAGTATTCATCAGTGAATATACTACAACTTGAATGATGACGATGATGATGATTTAACATTCTTTTAATATATTTTAATTAATATTTTTATATTGTTTTCAATTTTTAGGCTAAAAATGCTTATTTTACCACAAAAATTATTAAAATAATAAATATATAAAAATACGTATATACCGTAAAATCCCACAATATAGTGAAAAATCTGTGATTCAAAAATAGATATATGCAATTTAAAAGTCTGCAATACAGTGAGACTGCGAAAAGTGAACTGCGATATGGTGAGGGATGACTATATTTTTTTCAATTGTGTATTTTTAAAAAGTTTATTGAATTTGTTGGGGTGACATCAGTTAATAAGATTTTAAAGTTTTCAAGTGTATAATTCTAGAATACATCATCTGTATGTTGCATTGTGTGTTCAGCACCCAGAGTCAACTCTCCTGTAACCACATATTTGAACCCCTCTACCCTCTTCTACTTCTCTGTACCCCACTTACCTCTGGTCACCACCATACTGTTGTCTGTGTCTATGAGTTCATATTTTGTTTGTTTGTTCTATTTCTTATTTTCTGTTTTATTTCTCAAATATGATTGAAATTATATGGTTCTTATTTTTTTCTGTTTGACTTTTTTTGCTTAGCACAATATTCTTGAGATACATCTGTATTGTCATAAATGGTAGTATTTTGTCTATGACTGAGTATTATTCCACTGTATATATGTACCACATCTTCTTTATCCAATCATCCATTGGAGGACATTAGGTTGTTTTCCTGTCTTGGCAGCCACGACTAATGTTTCAGTTAATATAGGGATACATATATCTTTATGAATAAATTTTCTCAAATTTTTCTGGTAGATATCAAGAAGAAGGATTGCTGAGTATGTGGTAGCTCTATTCTTCCTCCTCCTCCTCCTCCTCCTCCTCCTCCTCCTTTTCTTCTTCTTGTTCTTGTTCTTGTTCTTCTTCTTCTTCTTCTTCTTCTTCTTCTTCTTCTTGTTCTTCTTCTTCTTCTTCTTCTTCCTCCTCCTCCTCCTTTTCCTCCTCCTCCTCTTCCTCCTTCCTTCCTCCTCCTCCTCCTCCTCCTCCTCCTTCTTCTTCTTCTTCTCCTGGTTTTTCTCCTCCTCCTTCTCCTCCTCCTCCTCCTCCTCCTCCTCCTTCTTCTTAGAACTTCCATACTGTTTTCCATAGTGGCTCCACCAATTTACATTCCCACCAATGGTGTACAAGGGTTCCATTTTCTCCACAACCTCTCCAATAGTTATTACTTGTCTTGCTGGTAAGAGCCATTCTAATAGGTGTGAGGGGGTATCTTATTGAGGTTTTGACTTGCATTTCCTTTATAGTTACTGAAGTTGAACATTCTTTTATATATTTTTTGGCTATGTGCATGTCTTCTTTGGAGGAGTGTCTGTCAGGTCCTCTGCCTATTTTTTCATTGGATTGTTTTTTGTGCTATTGATTTGTTTGAGTTCTTTATATATTTTAGATATTAGCTCCTTATCTGAGGTATTATTTGCAAAATCTTCTCCCATTTGGTTGATAGCTCTTTTGTTCTTTTGATGGTTTCTTTTGCTGTTCGAAAACTTTTTAGTTTGGTATAGTCTTATTCATTTATTACTGCTTTTACATCCCTTGTCTTTGGGGTCAAATCCACATCTCTGACACCAAGGTCCATAAGTTTAGTACCTGTGTTTTCTCTTATGTATTTTATTTTTTCAGTTCTTATATTTTGGTCTTTGATCCCTTTTGAATTAATCTTTGTGCAGGGGCACAAACTGTAGTCAAGTTTCATTCTTTTGCATGTGGCTTTTCAATTTTCCCAGCACCATTTATTGAAGAGGCTTTCTTTTCTCTGTTGCATGTTTTGGCTCCTTTGTCAAAGATGATTTGTCTATATATGTGTAGTTTTATTTCTGGGTTCTCAATTCTGTTTCATTGCTCTGTATATCTGTTTTTCTGCCAATACCATGCTGCTTTGATTATTGTTGCTTTGTAATATAATTTGAAGTCAAGTAGTGTGATACTCCCAGCTTTGTTCTCTTCTCTCAGGATTGCTTTAACTAGCTGGGGTCTTTTGTGGTTCCATACAAATTTGATGATATTTTTGTTCTATTTATTTTTAAAATGCCATTGGGGTTTTGATGAGGACTGTGTAGTGCTTTGGGTAATATGGTCATTTTAACTATGTTGATTCTTCCAATTCATGAACATGCAATATTTTAAAATTTCTTTCTGTCTTCTTCCATTTCTTTTAATAATGTCTTACAGTTTCCAGAGTATAGGTTTTTCACATTCATTGTTAAGTTTATTCCTAGGTATTTTATTCTTTTGGATAAAATGGAAGTTTTTTTCTTTTTTTTTCCTGAAATTTCATTATTAGTTTATAGGAACATAATTTATTTTTGCACATTGAAACTTTACTTTATTTGTTTATGGTTTCTAATAGTTTTTTATGGTGGAGTATTTAATAAATGTACTTTTAATATGTATTTAATGACTATAGGGATGCCAGAGGCATTTATTGGACTTAGAAAATATATTTTAGAATGTTTCAAGTTTTCCATTTTGTAATTTCTATTAAAATGTTCATATCTATGCAAATAGCAATAGTTTTATATCATCTTCTATAATACATTTTCTTATACCTTAAATTTCTTGAGGGAAAGAAAGGACTGCATTTTGTAGGTAATTAATAAATATTTTTTAGTGATGACCAATAGACAAGGGAGTATATTCATGAAGAACCCAGTTAGATTACTTTGTTACTCACCAAATTTCATGTTTCAGATAAAACATAAATTTATCCATACTGAAGAATGGAGGCTTCAGACATGTAAATTTGCCTTAAAGATATATATTTTATGTAACATGTAATAATATACTATGTATTATAGACTGGGTTTGAAATGTCAATTTAATGCCTTAAATTTAGAGTACATTTATAGAGAAGTTTCAACAGTTCTTATTCCAGAAATTATTTAAGAAACTCTGTATTTGACCTAGATTTCTGTGTCAAAAATAGGTTGCCAAAATGGGAAGGAAAACTTCCTAATGAAATAGTCTTGAGACCAAAATCAATAACTATGTTTAAAATGTCTCACTTGGGACTTACTCTATTTACAAAATAATAATAATAATAATAATAATAATAATAAATTGAAAGTCTACTTGGTGTATATCTCCTGCTACTGCATCATTAAAATAAGAAATCAGATTTTTCACCTGTAGTGGCGCAGTGGATAAAGCTTCAACCTGGAATGCTGAGGTCACCGGTTTGAAACCCTGGGCTTACCTGATCGAGGCACATACAAGAAGCTACAAGTTGATGCTTCCCACTCCCCCCTCCTTTCTCTCTCTCCTCTCTCTAAAATCAATAAATAAAATCTTTTTTTAAAAAAGAAATAATATTTTTAAGTTCTTATTAATTTGGGGGCTTTTAATTTTATTTTTCTTTTATATTCGACATACAATATTGTGTTAGTTTCAGGTGTACAACGTCGTGATTAGACATTTATGTACCTTACAAAGGGGTCACCCTGATGAGTCTAGTCCTCATCTGACACCATACGTAGTTATTACAATACTATTGACTATAAAGGATCAGATTTTTATAAACCTTTTGAAAACTGCATGTCTTAGAAATTTCAAAAGGCAAGTGATTTATTATATCTGCCTTACTCTTTAATGTCTTTGGATTCCAGTGTAAGATATGTAGGACCACAGAAAAATTGGCAGTTTAAGTTATTTATCAGTTAATTAAGTATCTTTTTTGTGTGGCTGAAACAAGTTTGGAAGACTTACAAAATCATTTTGTACCCAAAGGAACCTACCGAGTGCTCTACAGCTAGTTATGCAACATATCATGGTCAACACCACTGGGAACACCAGCCTTAATTTTTAATTTTGAAATAATAAAAAATACAGAGATGTTTTTAGTAAATACTCTCCCATTTTAATCATATCTATCCACGATAAAAAATATGCAGACTGTCATGAATATAACTTGTTAGTTAAATGTATGATTAACTAAATATTGGGACATGGTGTTAAAAATTGACATTGTCAAATGCATGCACCTTTAAGGCATTAATTAGCACACTGTTAAGTTATAGGGAAAAATTCATAGATGCACCTGAACTTGTTTTCAGTTAATATGACTTGATACTTATTAGATGTTGCTATTGCCTAAACAAAGCAAAACAACAAAATTCTTGAACAGTTGGTGTTTTCATTTTTTAAATGTTGGTGAGCAATAAAAATTTATTAATTCTTAAATTTTGCTAAGTAAAAACAGTTCAAAGAAATAGAAATAGGGAAGGATGAAAGAGGAGAAAAAGGGAAACTGTCCATTATCATCCCTGTTTAATACAAGATAGGACACAATCTCAGGATAAAGTATAATTGTTTAAATTGGGTAAAGCTGGTTTCATGAAAAACTCACTGTTTTCTTGCTGTGCTTTGAATTGGTAGAAATTTAACGACAGAAGGATGTTGCTTCACACACTTGCACTGGTAACCACACATCTGTGCCAGTCTCTTAAGATGAATAAATAAATTTTAAGATGAATAAATTAAAATTCCTCTCTAAGTACATCCCAACATATAATATTTTAAAATGCATAGTTATGTTAAAGACACTACTCTTTTATGGATTCTTGCTGTATTGGCCAAGAGTTTGCTTAAAGGCTTTTAATCACTGTAAAAAAAAAATAGAGGACTGGATAAAGAAGATGGGGCACATATACACCATGGTATACTATTCAGCTAGAAGAAACGATGACATCGGATCACTTACAGCAGAATGGTGGAAACTTGATAACATTATGCGGAGTGAAATAAGCGAATCAGAAAAAAACAAGAACTGCAGGAGTCCATACATTGGTGGGACATAAAAGCGAGACTAAGAGACATGGACAGGAGTGTGGTGGTTACGGGGGTTGGGGGGAGGGAAAGGGGGAGGGGGGAAGGGGAGGGGGAGGGGTACAAAGAAAACTGGATAGAAGGTGACGGAGGACGATCTCTCTTTGGGTGATGGGTATGCAACAGAACTAAATGACAAGATAACCTGGAAATGTTTTCTTTGAATATATGTACCCTGATTTATTGATGTCACCCCATTAAAATAAAAATTTATTTATAAAAAAAAAAAAAGAATGACAATACCTTGGTCCAGGGCCCCTTATCAAAACCTCAATTACCCAGGAGAAACTTGAAATTATTTGGCTCCAGGACAGTTCCCCTAGCTGTCCTTCCATCACTTATTTAAACACACTGTTGCTTAGTGATCAACCATCACCCACCTCTGGATTTCTTGTCAAGGCTAACCTCCTGGCTCCCCATCAGGGCTAACCCCCTGACTAAGACTGTTTATTAACCTTATAAAGGCTTGAATCCCCGACACTCAGCGCTGATACCACTAGGGTCTCAGCCCGTCTGTTCTGCAGATACGTGAATAAAGTTCTTACAAAACTCAAAAAAAAAAAAAAAGATGCATAGTTAGGTTGATTCACAAAATGGGGGAGTTTGTTTTTTAAGCAAGAGGGTCCTACTTCAGTTTCTCTGTTGTGCTGGCCACTTGCCTTAGAGATAATGCATCTAGAAAGGTCCAATAATAATTTCTGGTAGTCAGTAGAGTTTCTTGTTTATCATGTCAAAACCAGTGCTATCTTTCTGTTAAATACTCGCATCTTTCTCATTATAACTGCACTGGAGTCATCGATAAAGATTTATTCTCCTGCTCTGAACATTAATGTTCTAGTGCCAAGCTCATTATCTAGAAGTCAAGTCATTTAATAACATTAAGTAGAGTTGTTAAGGGAATTTGGGATACTTTTACTTAATAATTTTGTTCACAAAACATAAAAGAATTATCATGATATTTGTATCTTCACAGTGCTATGTCTCTTACTGTAGTTTTTGCAATATATAGAATTTTGTTAAGTTTTTACTTTGGCTTCTCCAGGTTTGCTTTTGTAGGAAGAAAAATATTAAATTATGTCTTTGCAATTGGACATTGTCACTAATCTTTCATTCTGTTAATCGCTCTCATTTTATTTTCTCTAATTCTTCTAATTTTTCTACTCCATTCCTCTCCCAACACATTTCTATTCCCAGGGAGATTTTCCAAAGCACATCTTTGGAAATTCCAGTTTACTTTAATTTCAGCTTAGAATTTTTCATTTTATTTAATCTGCTGGGAAGCACTTTTTAATGATGTTGATCATTTACACCCTAGTATGAATAAGTTTGTTTGTTTCCTTTCCTGCCCTGAAGATCTAGTTTATTGGAGAGAGAGAGAGAGAGAGAGAGAGAGAGAGAGAGAGAATGAAAATAATGGATCTTGGAGAAGGGTGCCATCAAGTGGGGAAAATGACAAACGAGTGAGGAGGCTAAAAACATTGAAAATGAATTTGATCTACTTTACAATTTTACCTAGGAATGAATGTTGTCGCCACTTAAAAAGAAAAATCAGACTTACCCGCAGACAACTAGACAGCTGGAGCAGACAAATAGAAATCGGTGTGATTATGCTTTAAAAATGAACCATAGAGGACAAGAGTGTGGTGGTTACCAAGGGTGGGGGGGAGGGAGGACATGGGAGGGAGGGAGGGAGAGAGTTAGGGGGAGGGGGAGGGGCACAGAGAACTAGATAGAGGGTGACGGAGGACAATCTGACTTTGGGCGAGGGGTTTGCAACATAATTTGATGACAAAATAACCTAGACATGTTTTCTTTGAATATATGTACCCTGATTTATTAATGTCATTCCATTACCATTAATAAAAATTTATTAAAAAAAAAAAATGAACCATAGAAAATCATGCTTTACATATAATGAGTGCAAATACTTCCAGTAAATTATGTAGATTGGACAGATGCATTTATTCATGTTCCTTCTATATACCACACTAAAGGGATATTAAAGGATTAAAGAGGAACAAACCCATAAGAACAAAGAGAAGGGGAATAAATGACAACAGACAAAAGATATCAACAAAGATCGGGAAACAGATGAGTGATGCCTGATTTAGCAGTCTGAATGAGGTTGAAACCCAAGACTAGGGGTGGAGAGCCAGCTTCCCTCTGTAGAACTTCAAAAAGTCACAGGAATTTGTAGAAGCAGAAACCTCTGAGAGGCAAGGCACAGAGTGGCCCTGGTGTTTGAAAGACTTTACAGCTTGGACTCCCAGATCACCTCCTTCACCTTACAGAAAGGGCAGCTTACCTCTCTCTACCCCTCAGAAGATTGGGGGTCTGTTCTAGAGAGTATGTGGATGATTCAGAGATAGATATGGAGAGAACCAAAGAAAAGAAACATGTGGGACAAAGTTATAGAACTATGTATAGTTCAGCTATGTAGATTTATTTTCATAATAATGATAGAGCCTGATTGTGTGGTGACACAGTGGATAGAGTGTCGACCTGCAATGCTGAGGACCCAGGTTTGAAACCCCCAAGTTGCTGTCTTGAGCATGGGCTCATCCAGCTTAAGCATGGCATCATAAATATGACCCCATGGTCACTGGCTTGAGTCCAAATGTCACTGGCTTGAAGCGCAAGGTCGCTGGTTTGAGTAAGGGGACGCTGGCTCAGCTGGAACTCCCTCCTCATCAAGGCACAGAGGAGAAAACAATGAACAACTCAAGTGCCACAATGAGTTGATGCTTATCTCTCTCCCTTCCTGTCTTTCTGTCTCTGTCTGTTCCTCTCTCTCTCTCTCTCTCTCTCTCTCTCTCTCTCATGTGCACACACTAAAATAAAATAATGAATCATAGAAAGTTGATTCATTATGTTCTAACTACATGGAGAGGAGAAAAATTGTTTGGTGGGAAGTGGATAGGTGAGAAGTTAATTTTTTAGAAAGAAGTAAAAAAATATTGAAAACATAAAATAAAAATCAAAGAATGGCAAAATAAAGGGCTATTTTGAAATATAGTAATATAAACTAGAAGAAAGGTTAAAGAGTGGGGAGTGAAAGTCCAGCATGGGAAGGAACTCTCCTTATAAAGTTAAAACTGTAACTGAAATTTTAAAAGAATTTTAGCAATTATTTTTTCATGACTTTTTTCTCTGCTTTTTTATAAAACACAGCATAGTATAAAAGTAAGAAATCACAGTGATGCTTAAAAAATATCTGTATTATTCTGAAATTTGTCTTAACTATAAATGAAACTAAGAAAAATATTTCAGAATAAATCTTTTAGGAAATGTTAGACTTCATTGCTTTTCTTTAGTTCTTTCTTGATTTTATTGGTTTCTTTATTTTGTCTTTTACTCTGCTTGGCTCTATTCTCTTCATCAAAAAAAGAACCAAAATAGTAACTTTCTAGGCTTTGTGTTTGTTTAAAAATAATAATAATGATGACATATGAGAGAAATTTAGAAAATCTGGTTGTTGTTTTTTTTAACTTGGAAACTGAAGAAGGCCATAGAATTTCTATCATAGTTATGATGAAGGTTTTTATAACTTACTATTCTTTTCCCTTAAACTTAGGCAGATTTACTAATGTTTTTTATTCATGCAAGGTTAACAGGTCTAAAAGAGAGAGGGTATAAACAAATAAGAACAAGAAAGATCCTATACTGAAGCTTCTGCTATGGGTGGGGTAATTTACTCAAAGATGTAACAGGACATATGGGTGATGGATTCCTTTACAAAGGGAGCTGATTGCTGAGGCAGACAGTGTAAATCAAAGGAATTAGGACATTTTTTTCACTTATATATAAAGAAAAAAGAATTGGAGAAAGTACAAATGTTGATAATATTTTCCCTAGAATGACATTGAATTTTCTGGCCAGTTTGTGAAAGTGGAGTTTGAATATGTATCTTAAATTGATATGATTATCAAATTCTAGCCTGAAAAAAAACTGTACCAAGACCCTTTTTCCAAATTTAAATTTACTTTAGGAGAAAGAGAGCAGGTATTTTAGATGCTGGAAGATGAGTGTGGGAATGATTGCCTTGGATAAACATCACAATATTTATTTTAAATTCTTTTAAAGAATAAACCAGGTCATTCATTAAAAAAAAAAGACAATCTCGCCCTGGCCGGTTGGCTCAGCGGTAGAGCGTCGGCCTAGCGTGCGGAGGACCCGGGTTCGATTCCCGGCCAGGGCACATAGGAGAAGCGCCCATTTGCTTCTCCACCCCTCCGCCACGCTTTCCTCTCTGACTCTCTCTTCCCCTCCCGCAGCCGAGGCTCCATTGGAGCAAAGATGGCCCGGGCGCTGGGGATGGCTCTGTGGCCTCTGCCCCAGGCGCTAGAGTGGCTCTGGTCGCAATATGGCGACGCCCAGGATGGGCAGAGCATCGCCCCCTGGGGGGCAGAGCACCGCCCCTGGGGGGCGTGCCGGGTGGATCCCGGTGGGGCGCATGCGGGAGTCTGTCTGACTGTCTCTCCCTGTTTCCAGCTTCAGAAAAATGAAAAGAAAAAAAAAAAAAAAAAAGACAATCTCTTTGGAATCTGAGTCAATGAGTTGATATAGTACTCAGAATTCTCAGTAAAACAAATAAATGAGTGTTATTGTAAATATTCCCACACAGTGCATGTTAATAATGTTCATAGATAAAAAACATTTTAACTCTTTTACTTCAACTAAAACTCCTAAGTTAGTGTTTTTAGAGTCTCCTTGCTTTGGTAGAAGCTCAGAGGATTAAATGTTTTGTGTATAAGTATTTGTTAGAAGGAAAGCCTGCATGACCCTTGGTAGTATGTTATTTAATAGTTTATACTTGTTGCATCTCTGATGATAAAGGCAGTCTGGCATGTGGTCAGAAGACCTGTGCCAGTCCAGCGCTGAGCTGTCTTGAAGGGGGGCTTCAGGCATGCCTCTTACCATTCTGTGGTATAAACCATGCGAGTGTGGTAGAGATCATTTCACTTGCAGCTCTGTAATTTATCTGGTAATTAATAGGAAACATCTGCTTATTTAGAAATTACGTCAGGAGTTGATTTGCCTGATATAAAAAAATTAACACTTTTTGGGAGAAATGTCTGAAACCAGGCCATGGATAAAGAGGAACTGTGTTAAAGCTGGTTTATTCTCAGGCTCTGTATAATAGAGGGAGATTAAAATGCACGTTAGGTTCAGGACTAATGTCGAGTGTGGATTCTGGAAGATTTATGTAATGCTAACATTGTTAAATTTTGCAAAGAAAATATCCCATATACAAAGAGCATGAGGACAAAGATGATATGGTTCATTTAATGATGCTCTTGATTATGATGACAAGTATGCACACTTCTTGAGCTCTTGTTACATAGCCAGGCACTGTGTTAAGAACTTTATTTTACATCGTGGCCTCATTTCTTTTTTTCAACAGTGTAAAAGATAGACAGTGGTGTTCCTGGTAATCTAATGAGAAAACTATACAGTTCAGAGTTCAATTCAACTCCTAGTTATCTTCACTTTATGGAAACCTATTCCCTAAACTTAGTTAGAGTTGTATATAGAAAACAGTGTCCTTATATGTATACCAACTGGGAACTTTCCCAGCTTTATCTCCAGGTCTTTACTAGAAAGAAATTGTACAAATATTGATTGACTTACGACCTATGCAACTTATGACCATTCAACTTTACGACCACAGTCGCTAGCCACTACTGCTCCACGTCTGGCAGTGCAAGCATTGCCCAGCTGGGTGTATGACAGTGCAGACCAGTTTCCGGCAGCACTACCATCTCCGCGTGCACCATTTCAGCTGTTATCCCAGACTCGGTACAGCAATTTGTGTTTTGTGTCTTGGATATTTTTCATCAAACCCCTCCCAAGATGTCTATCAAGAGGAAATTGTCTTTGCAAATATTAAACTAGTTGTACTGGTAATGCAGTATTTTACTTAAACCTGATGAATGTAAAAATAAGAAACAAAATGGTGTAGAGATGATACAAATGGCATAAAATGAACAAAGATAATTATGATATATAACAATAATGAAAGAAAATTATGATAAAATATGACTTAAAGGTTATTTTTTTGTATTTTTTTTCCGAAGCTGGAAACAGGGAGGCAGTTAGACAGACTCCCGCATGTGCCTGACTGGGATCTACCTGGCACGCCCACCAGGGGGCGATGCTCTGCTCATCCGGGGCGTCGCTCTGTTGTGACCAGAGCCACTCTAGCACCTGAGGCAGAGGCCATGAAGCCATCCTCAGTGCCCGGGCCATCTTTGCTCCAATGGAGCCTTGGCTGTGGGAGGGGAAGAGAGAGACAGAGAGGAAGGAGAGGGGGAGGAGTGGAGAAACAAATGGGTGATTCTCCTGTGTGCCCTGGCTGGGAATTGAACCCGGGACTTCTGCATGCCAGGCCAACACTCTACCACTGAGCCAACTGGCCAGGGCCTGACTTAAAGATTTTTATAACATCATTTCACAGTACTATACATATAGCCTACTCAACTTATGACCAAATCATGTTACAACTGATGTGTCGGAACCAATCGTGGTCGTAAGTCGAGCACTAGCTGTACTTCCTAATATAGTTATGTGAGGTGTGGTAATAACACTGTAGCTCCTTGTTCTTTCTGGGGACCCCTTGAGACTTTCACAATAAAAAGAATAGAAACCACAACTCTCATTCCTTTATTTTTTTCATCAAACTCTTCTCCTAAAATGAATATGGCCACATACCTTACTGCCCCTTCAGTCTGTCTCAACCCCTCTCCCTCAGGAAAGTGGGAGTTCTTATTTATGTTACACAGTCACTTGGTGGTAACATTCATTTTCAAAACAGTGTGCCTGATATGCATCCTCACAGAACTGCCTTTGGCATTACAGCAGTGTCTGCTCTATGATGTTATTTCTAATATTTAGATTAAATTAAAAAATTTTTTAATTTATTTAGTTGATTGCTCACAGCTTTGGAAAACCTCTAAAAATGCAACATGTGGAGCAGAAGAAAGATTAAACAAAAATCTTCCCATAGGAAATCAGGCAGTGCTCAAGAAGAGGCATTCAATATACAGTAGTCCCCTCTCCTCCTGTTGGTTTTGCTTCCAGTTACCTGCATCAACCCCAGTCCAAAAATATTACAGGGAAACTCCAGCAATAAACAACTGATAAGTTTTAAATATCATGGTCATTCTGAATAGCGGGATGAGATCTCGCGCCACCTCACTTGAGATGTGAGTCAGCTCTTGTCCAGTGTCTCCACACACTCTCTGCGGTTAGTCACTGAGTCACCATCTTGCTGATGAGCTCAACTGTTCAGTGTCACGGTGCTTATGTTCAGGTTACCCTCGTTTTACTTAATAATGGCCCCAAAGCACAGGAGTAGTGATTCCAGCAATTCTGCTAAGCCAGAAAGAAGCTTTAAAGTGCTTCCTTTAAGTGAAAAGGTGAGTAGAGTACAATAAGATATTTTGAGAGAGATGACATCCACATAACTTTTATTTCAGTTTATTGTTATAATTGTTCCACAGTGGTACCTTGACACATGAACACTTTAAATCACAAGCAATTTGAGAGATGAGCAGTCACTTGTGGGATTTTTGCTTTAAGTCACGAGCAGATATTTGAATCACGAGCTTCCACCACCCTTCTCCAGATAGCCTGCCGAACATTCTGAAAGGGAGGAAGAAGCCAACTTCCATGGAAAGGTTTTTGTTAAAATGGCTTCTAAGTGAAAGCAAATAAAGTGTGGCAAAATGCCAAAAGTCAGTGAAGAAAATGAAACTAAGCAAAGTAAAAAAATAGCAATTAAGTTTAGCAATAAAGGTACATATCATATGTAGTATGTAAGTTAAATTTTGCAATTAAATGTAGCGTTAAGTGTGTAGAGAGTAAGTTATGTTAAGTGATAGGGCAGGAAATGAAAACCTCTTCCGCCAGGGGGCTCCGCCAGCATCTTCACCTGACCTTGAAGGTAAATATACTTCATAAAACAGTTTATTTCCTTACATTCTCTCTTATTATGTGTGTGTGTGTATATATATATATGTGTGTGTGTGTGTATTTGTTATTTATAAAGTTACATTTTTGTATTTAAAAGCATATAAAACAAAAAATTCATGTGGTTTTGGGGGGCCGAAACAGATTACAGTGGAACCTTGAGATACGAATGTAATTCCTTCTGTAACTGAGCTCACAAGTCAGTCAACTTGTATATCAAACTGCCGATACTGGACCCAGCGCGAATGCGCCAACTAGCGGCAGCTTCCCGAATCACGACTCATATCTCGGAATTTTACTCAGATCTCGAACAAAATTACGGACTGAGTCGCAGCTTGTATCTTAAAAAATTTGTATGTTGGTCTGTTCGTATCTCAAGGTACCACTGTAATTGCATTTCCATTAATTTAAATGGAGAAATTCAATTTGGCACACAAGCAAATTGAGTCATGAGCTCGGCCATGAAACAAATTAAACTCATGTGTCAAGGTACCACTGTATTTTATTACCAGTTATTGTTAATCTGTTACTGTGCCTAATTTATCAGCTAAACTTTATTATACTTATGTATGTATAGGAAAAACATAGTATACATAGAATTTGGTATTATCTGCAGTTTCAGGCATCTACTGGGGGTCTTGAAACATATCTTTTACAAGGGGGGGACTTCTGTACCCTGGGGAGATGTTCCAAATGGCTTCAAGCCTGGTATTAAGAAATGACATAGGTTACTTGTGTACTGCACACTTATGACTTAAAAATTTCTATATTTCAATGCAATTTAGTTGATATAGATGCATATATATCATAAAAATACCCTTAATGTTTATAAATTGAGATATTTTTAAATGATGAGAGAAAATACATTTCAAAACCTAAAGGTGATATTTTTGTAATTTGAAGAGTGACTTTAATTTTCTAAATTAATTTTTTAAATTGGATATTTTCTGGCACAGGCTTTCCTAAAAGGAGGCAGCTATTGATTTTAATACATTCCACATGAGACATCTTAAAATATACAAAAAATTGCAAATAAAAATATAATACATTTATTGTATAAGTGTCATTATCATATTTAAGTTGTATTCACTAAAAATATATTCATAATCACACAAATCTCATGCAATCCTCAAAACTTTAAATCTACAATATATTAAAAATATCCAAAGATCAAAGTGCAACTTATTCAAATTTTAACAATTTTAATTTATTGTTAAATTCTTGAACTAGTGGCTATAAATGGTATGCCATTATATGCCTTCAATTTCTTCTGAATTGAAAAAGATTAAAGAAAATAACTTTTGAAAAACTGCAAGAAAACTGAGGAGAGCTTTTCAATCAGGTTTCACCTTAAATTTAATGAGGTTTGAGAAAACTTTCTTTAGTGTGAATCAGAATCACTTGGCTGAAACACAGATTATAGGGCCTTCTCCTGCTTTTTACCAAGTCCTAAAGTATTGCTGCTGCTGCTGATACCTGGATCACACTTTGGAAACCACTGACATTTTCTTCTGTCTTTAGGCTAATATTACTTGGTGCCATTGCTTGTTTGTTTGAAATCTTCCTGGTTCTAAAAATAAATCTGCAAGAGCAGCCTACCTATTTTTGTGTGTGTGTGTGTGTGTGTGTGTGTGTGTGTGTGGCAGGGAGGCAGAGACAGACTACCATATGTGCTCCAACTGGGATCCGCATGGCAAGCACCCTCTCAGGCGATACTCTGCCTGTCTGGACTGCTGCTCCATTGCTTAGAAACTGAGCTATTTTAGTGACTGAGGCAAGTCACTGGGAAATGATGGAGCCATCCTCAGTTCCCAGTGCCAACTTTCCTCTAACCATTAGAGCCATGGCTGTGGGAGGGGAAGAGAGAGAGACAGAGATGGAGGGGAGGGGTGCAGAAGCACCCTGTGTGCCCTGACCAAGAATCGAACCTGGGACTTCCACATGCCAGGCTGATGCTCTACTGCTAAGTGGCCAGGGCCTATTGTTAATATTTATGTCAAGGAATTCAATACTAAAGACTTAAATCATTTTCAGTTACCAATTTTTGATTCTGAAATGGTGATGAGGGACAGTCCTCGTATGTCAGTGCTTATAACTATAGGAATCACATGTTTGTTCACCCAACTAATGTTCGGTAGATTACTCTTTAATGTGTCATAATATTTAGTCCTGTTGTCCATCTGTTTTCAACTTTATTTGCTACTGATGACAATGTTTATTTTTTGGTCATGTGCATGTTTAGTTGTGTTGGTATCTTGTTCAACTAATACAGAAACATTTATTGAATTCATCATGGGTAACTAATAAATTAATGTAGGTGAAAGGAGTAATTAATTAGCTCTAATCTTCATAGTAAAGGTCATTAGCATTAAATGAGAATTAATAATTTCATAAGACATGGAAATATATTGCCCCAAGCCAAAAAGTTTAAAACTATTGCTATTTAAAATTAATGTGTCACATTTTCACATATTGTTAGATGAACTGTGATATTTTTATGTTATCCCTCTAGGTCCAATGAAATGAACACTAGGGTCATGTAACTTCAGTATAGTTATTACAGTTAACCTGACTTGAGACTCTGTCTTACTGTGAAGTGCTGATCCTCTTTTCCTGGTTAACTCCTACTCAGTTTATTTACTGCTACCTCTGAAATGTTTTCTCTGACTCCTTGCATCCATCCATCCCCAGAGTCTCTCTCATGTTATCCAGTTCTTACCTTATCAGAAAACTTACTGTGATTAGTAAAAATGGACTTACTTGTATGTCTCTATGTGGTTAATATTTCTCTTTCTATTTGATTACAATACCATGAAAGGCAAAGAACAAAAGTCTATTATTTAATGAATGAAGACTGCAAATGCGAAGGGCACAAAATAAACCCAAAGTGTCATTTTTCTCTATTAGCGATAACTGTATCAAGGATTAGTTGGATACATCAGGTATGAGCAACTTGAAAGTTTCTACAGCCAACACTGGAGTCCTCTTAAATGTCTTAGGCTGTGTTTCCTAACGTGACTTTAGACTTTGACCTAAAAAAAAAATAGTTGAAAAAACCAAATACCTGTCCAGTTAGCATCATTTACTATGGATTATGATATTGAATAATGATTAGTTTTTCTCTCTTAGTTACCATTCCTTTTTTTTTTTTTTTTTTAGTGAAAGAGACAGAGACAGAAAGGGAGAAAGATGAGCATCAACTTATAGTTGCAGCATTTTAACTGTTCATTGATTTCTTCTCATTCGTGCCTTGACTGGGGGGCTCCAGCCGAGCCAGTGACCCCTTGCTCAAACCAGTGACTTTGGACTTTAAGCCAGTGACCTTTGGGCTCAAGCCAGTGACCATGGGGTCATGTTCATGCTCCCACGTTCAATCTGGTGACCTTGTGCTCAAGCCAGCAACCTTGGGGCTCAGCATCCCAGGTTGATCTTCTAACCACTGTGCAACCTGGTCAGGCTCTTAGTTACCGTTCTTATGAACAGAGCAGTAAAACTTAAAAATAAATGCTAATGTCACCTTAATTGTGACATTAGATCAAGAGAGTCTCTGAAAGGTCAAAACTTATTATCTGCACTCATTGATAGCAGGTGACACTGCCCTGTGTGATTCTTCCACAGTGTCCTGTTTTAGCAGTTATTCCATGAAGATTATTTATTTTCAAAAGTAAGTTAACTTTTTAAAATATCCTTAGACTAAAATCCATACTAAGGCAGAGAAAATTGCTCCTCATCCTACTGTGGGAACATCAGCAATTTAAATAGGGCTAGTTGCATTATGAAATGTGGACACGAATACTCTATCAGGACATAGAATCCCTACACTCTAGATGACAGAGCTTCATTTCTGCTCAACTTCAGGCTCTCCTCACATTTTACACAGGGTGACATTTCATCTTCCTGAAATACAGCTACAGTCATACCATGCCTCCTCCTACACACTGGACCTTCAGAGTCTCCTGACTTTAGAATCAAGTCCAAATCCTTTGAGATCATCATGACATGACCTCAGCCAACATTTCCAATCTTAAGACCTACTACTGCTTTCAATAAATCCTGCTGTTGGCTGAATCAAACATTTGTTTTCTCTTACCTATAAGCTGCACTTTCCCTGCTACAGGCCATTTCATTGCTCTTCTTGTTGGTGATAGCCATCTACTTCATCCCTCACTCCAAATCCTAATACACTTCACGGACTACTTTAGTTGTCTTGTCCTTTACGGAGCCTTCCTAAGCACCTGAGACTTGCTGCTGCTGTCCCCCCCCCCCACCAGCTGGAATAGCATTTTGTGTTCTGTCTTATGATGTGACTTTCTACTCTGCCTTATACTTATTAATATTCATTGCTTATATGTAGATCTAATTTTCCTTATTTTGAAAATCACTGAGAAGTGGATTTCTGTTTCATTTTCTTATTTCCCAACATGCTTATTGTAGTTCTAGTTTGGCAGGATGTTGTAATGCTAAGGGAATTAACTATAAAATAAATACTGTAATATAGTAATGAAATATTTTCAGTTTCAGTATATGTCTGTTTTACATTGTGAGGTACTTTATACAAGTGTGCTAAAATCTCAGTGTCTTTATGTTGCAGTTCACAGAATTTGCTGAGTCAAGAAGGGCAAATAAAAGGGTCAGGACATGTCACCTCACAATATGCCACTTTGTGGCCCGAGTGATTTTCAGCTGAAGGCACTTGAAAAATAGCAGATATAGAAAAGGTTCTTTGCCCCCCTTTCTACATAAAAGGAAGGCATAAATTTCCTGTCATGAAGGTGCCCACCCTGTGGCAGAAAGAGAAGAATATTCTTAACACCCAAGATGTGAGATGAATCTGTACCAAAAAAATCTTACAAAAATAATTCTTGTTTTCCATTAGTTTCCCTCATTTACATTCTAGTCACTTTCCTACAATTTACTGCCCCTAACCCCAACCTTTTCCTTTGTCTTGTCATATCCCTATAATTTCTCACTTTTTTTTACAGTGGTGTATAACCTCTCTGGCCTTTGCACTTATTTTCATCTTTATTTCTTTTATATGAGGGCCTCTGTGTACACATAGAAATAGTAGCATCAAATAAAATGTGTACTCTTTTTCCTATTAACCTGTCTTTTGTCAGTTTAATTCTCAGGCCCAGCCACAGAACCTAAGAGAACCGGAGAAAAGTCTTTCCCACCCTCCACAAACATTTTATAACAAAGATATCTATTCTTCTTTCCTCAAAGCCTTAAGGACCCTAGAATGAGTGAATGAGAGAGAGAGAGAGAGAGAGAGAGGTTTGTGAAGGAGTCCAAAGATGATAAAGCCTCTAAGCGTGTTGGGGGAGAGGGTGCTGCTGGTACCTGTGCAGTTGTTTTAATTTGCTGAGAGACTGAGATCAGGTATTTACCCTTCAGATCTACCTGGTGGCTGCCGTGGCCTCAGGGAGCTCAAGACCATGACCTGCTATCACCTTAGTTAAGTTGTAATGTTACCTTCCAGAGTAAAAGTTCGGCATTTCCCATTATGTGCTAAAATTGGATGTCCTGAAATTGGATGTCCTGTTGATAACTTAAATTTAGCATCATCTTAAAAATTATTTTAAGGTTTTATTTATTCATTTTTAGAGAGAGATAGAAAGAGAGAGAAGGGGGGAGGAGCAGGAAGTATCAACTCTCATATGTACCTTGACTGGGAAGGCCCAGGGTTTCAAATTGGCAACCTTAGCATTCCAGGTCAATGCTTCATCCACTGAGCCACCACAGGTCAGGCTAAATTCAGCATCTTTAATATTGAACTCATAATTTCCTGTTTCCTACCTTGTAACCTATTTATCTAGACTTGCCAAGCTCAAGATCCCATTATGCTCACGTATGTGCCCCTACTGCTGTCCATTCTACACTCTGCTGTCAGACTAGCTATCCTTCAAATCATCAGTCACATTATCTTTGTTCAAAAACTTTCTTTTGTACTGATTTATGGTCACACTTACAGCCCAGACTCTAAGGTCCTTGACCAGGAGAGAACCACTATGACATTAGCAGTATATAGCTGAGTCTACAGGACCAGAATGAAGCAGATCACAGGTGATCATCTTGTAATTTCTAGAAGATTTGAGACAACTTGATGAGGTAGGCCAGACACAGCTATCATGCTAGGTTTTGTCTCTCTGTGGGTAAGCTGACCATGATCAAAACAAAAGCAAGAGTGTTCGGACTTCTGTAATGCCTGATAATTTAGTGTGCTGGTAAATATTTCAGTTTCACACCATGTCAACTCAGCACACTATTAGCAAACTTTTTTTTAAAGTCTTGCATATGTATAAAAAGAGTAAAATGGAAATCCAAGACAAATTTTTGCTCAACAATAAACTGATGGTGTGGGGGGGGGAGGGGGGGGGACAGCTTGGAAGGGAGGAAGGCAGACTATCAAAACGCTGTTTCTGAGAGTTCTTCTGCTTCCTGTGGTTTAGTTTAGCTTTCTGTACTGATTAAATTCACACAAAAATATTGAGCTCCACTTTACTTTGCTTGAGGCATCATGGCTTTAGTCAGATACTGACCAATTATTAGGAGAAAATTTTAAATATGGTCTGAAGAAGAAAAATAATTCTTATAAGGCTTACACTTAGTTGTTACCTCTGCTTCCCCCCAAACCCCAAGAACATAAACAAAGGGTGTGAAAATGTTGAAATACTTTTTTTATGTTCTTGTGCATGGTAAGCTTTACATATTATAAATTATTTCTTTTTTTTTTTTTCTTCTTTTTTTTTTTTTTTTTTCATTTTTCTGAAGCTGGAAACAGGGAGAGACAGTCAGACAGACTCCCGCATGCGCCCGACCGGGATCCACCCGGCACGCCCACCAGGGGCGACGCTCTGCCCACCAGGGGGCGATGCTCTGCCCATCCTGGGCGTCGCCATGTTGCGACCAGAGCCACTCTAGCGCCTGGGGCAGAGGCCACAGAGCCATCCCCAGCGCCCGGGCCATCTTTGCTCCAATGGAGCCTCGGCTGCGGGAGGGGAAGAGAGAGACAGAGAGGAAAGCGCGGCGGAGGGGTGGAGAAGCAAATGGGCGCTTCTCCTGTGTGCCCTGGCCGGGAATCGAACCCAGGTCCTCCGCACGCTAGGCCGATGCTCTACCGCTAAGCCAACCGGCCAGGGCTATAAATTATTTCAAGATCCTATTCATTTGAAATTCATTTAATAAAAGTCAGACTTATCTGTTATAGGTCATGACCTAAAATTTAACTTCTTAATTGGATAGCTCTCCTATTACTAAATTGTGTTAACTATTGATGTGAAAATTAATTATTCAGCATTTGCAAATTTTCAGTTAACAATGACAGGAAGATTTCACAAATTAATCGATTTTGGTTTGTTGATTTTATTCTATTAATCTATTATATTTAGGAATGGCTATTTTTTACATTTGTTCTCTACAAATAAAAAGAGAAATACAGGAGGGCAAAAGTAGGTTTACAGTTATTCATGCGAAAATTAATACAATAAGTAATAATACAGGAATGAACTCTGTTTTGTGTACTCACAACTGTAAACCTTCTTTTCCCCAATTGTATACACATGTGCATTTTATCTGAAATTCTTCAGCTTGCATCTTCTCTTAGCATACAATAAGGCCTTGACTTGGTACCTACCTGAGTACAGTAGATTACAGAGTCACCCTGCACCCTCTTCCTGTTGCAAAGGAGGGGGAGCTTTTAGACCAGGAGCTCATACTCCTGGTAACAATAGCTGTTCTCTTTTGCACAAGCAGTCTAGAACTCTGGACGAGGTTCAGAAATTTTCATTCTAGTTCTAACTCTGCTTCCAATTAAGTGTGCTCACTTGGGCATTTATTATGTTTTCCATATTGTAATAAACATCCTAAAACCCATCATGAAAGACAAAACCTTGACAGATAATCCCAATCTTAACCATATGGCTTCTTCCCCATCACATATCTAACCTTACCTGACCTCACAGAGCTCTTCCCTCACTTCACGTCACCCTGACATTCCCTGACCTCTTTTAACCCTTGACTTGAATCTTGTGTTCATATTTTCCTTTTTCCTCCCTTTTAATATGGTTTCATTGCTTGAGAATTAAAAAAAAAAGTTTTTATGTTTCAGTTGTTTTTAACCTTAAAAAGGCATCTATCTCCAGATTTACCTTTTGTGCACAGGTGAGTTGTGATGTTTAAACCCGTTTGAGGCAGGTTTTCCTGGCAGTAGTAACATAAAAACTCCTAATTGTTTCAATGACCAGGCTTAACTGGAAGTTAAGGATATGGACTCCTTTCACATTTGCTCAAACAAGCTGAGAGCATTTGCAGATGGCCTGCAGCAACACACTTAGGCACCCATGCTTCTCATACAGAAATGATGGGAAGGAGTGCTCTGTTATCTTCTAGACAGGGTTTTAACTAGACTGTCTCAGTGTCAACCTTGCCTTAATTTATGGACTTTTCTCACTGTTCTTAAATTTAAGGGTTAGATTTAAAGATGACGGGAGTGAAAGGGAGCAAGCTATTTCTCTTACTGCGACTGAAACTTTCCCCTTGCTTTTTTCGTTTATATTCAAGGAAGATGGGGAACAGTATGAAATTTCTTCTCTTTTTCATTAAAAAGATTTTTGTTTTGCTTTATTTGTTTTGGTTTTTTTTGAAGATATTGCCTAGCTATTGATGTCAAGAAAGACAATTGTATTCTTCTATGATGGATTCACTGATGTCAGACTATAGGGCTAGGTGAACTAGCAAACTAACTCAAGGTGGCAGGTTTTTATAATCTTACCAATAGTAAACTACTTAATTAACTTATTTACTCAACAGACAATTATTGAATATCCTTCATGTGACAGTGTTTTAAAATGTACCTGGTTAAAAAATAAAAATAAAAAATAAAAAAATAAAATAAAATAAAATGTACCTGGGATTTGTTTTTATCAGGTGTGGTAAGCCACAGAGACACAAAAATAATTGTCATGAAGGAAAATATTCATAGAGATCCTTAGAATCAGGAGGCACAGCACACCATGCAGGGGAACATGGGGAAGCAGCAGGGCCAGTCTAGAGGCAGGAGTGAAGGGAAAACATGGGCTAGAGCCTTTAGAGTGTTTTCTGAAGAAGGAACTAATGAGATAGGATAAGCAAGTTTAGGACTGGCTATTTTGAATAATTTCAGTGAGCTCTGGAGTATTGGAACTATCTCCAGTTTTCTGTTACCTGGCCCTGGGATAACTAAGGCAGGGGAATAATAGTGTGGAGTATAAGGGCCCTATACGAACCTAATGAAGAAGGTGGTTGAGTGTATGAGTTATGGATTGGTTGGTCTGCACATTAAAGGTGTGCTTGCAAGTGAGTACTTTACTATCTCCTAAAATTGATTAGCTCTGGGAAGGATAGTCACTCTATGGTCAGGAAGGTTCCAGATGTCAAAACATCAGAATAAAAGGAAATACTTAATATAGACAAGTACTATGTTAGATGGTGAAAATGTGTAAGATATGGTTCCTGCTTTCAAGGAACTCACAATCTGGAAGAGAAATAAGCATGAACATATGTAGGGGACCCCACTAATGTAGTCATCCTGACCTTAGCTGTCCTATCACACCAAACTTGTAACTTGGAAAGGGTTTGGTTGGGTGAGGCCAGTCTGTGTCCACTATACAGTCTCTCTACAGAAGACTCTGTGGAAAGACCAGGCAGCTAGAAGAGGACGTGGAGCTGCTGAAAAGTGGAGGCAAATCTTAAGGAACTTGGACCCTTTTACTGAGCTGCTGCCAGCTCTAAGCAGGAGTAAGTCAATCCTTATACACAGATTGGCCCCTCCCATACATACCCAGACACTGAAAACACAGACACAAACAGTGAAAAGAGAGGTAGCTCCAGACAGATAGCCTATGGTGGGTTACAAACAACACCTGACATCAACCCATCCCTGAACTCAGCCAAAGGGACCCAGAATCAACACAATCAGTAGTGGGTGGCAGACCACACCAGTGCTAGACTCATCTAGCTACACAAGCAGCACACCCAAAAGAGGAGTGCAGCAGGCACCAGACCTTGCTGAGAATAACTATGCCCTGTAGGACAGACACTACACAGGGTCTAATACATGTGATCAAGGTTGACACTTAGAGTCAGGAAGCCTGAAAGGTTAATTCTGCCTGTGAAAGAGCCGACAGCATTTAAGACTCACATAAAACAGAATGGTAAATATAACCCTCAAGAAACATTCTTAGAGCAAGGAGATCAAGTGCTGGAGATTAGTACCATTAGTCCACCTTCCTTGTAAAAATGTCACAATAAATCTAGGAGTCAGAGAAGAGCTACCTAATATACAGAAAAAATGGTCAGACAAAAAAATACAACCAAATGAATCAACAATCTCCAGAAAAAGAATTAAATAGAAGTAACCAAACTGCCATTTAAAATAATAGTTATTAGGATGATCAAGAATCTTAGAGTAAGAATGAATGATCAAATAAAAACATTGTGAGCATTAGCCTGACCAGGTGGTAGTGCAGTGGATAGAGCATTGGACTGGGATACAGAAGACCCAGGTTTGAAACCCCAAGGTCGCTGCTTGAGCATGGGCTCACCAGCTTGAGCATGGGGTTGCTGGCTTGAGTGTGAGATCATAGACATGACCCCAAGGTTGCTCACTAGAGCAAGGGGTCACTCACTCTGCTGTAGCCTCACAGTCAAGGCACATATGAGAAAGCAATCAATGAACAACTAAGGAACCGCAACAAAAAAATTGATGCTTCTCATCTCTCTTTCTTCCTGTCTGTATGTTCCTGTCTGTCCCTCTCTCTGACTATCTCACTGTCTCTGTCAAGAAAAAAAACAACATAGTGAGCATTAAGGACATTGAAACAATAAAATAACCATTCAGAAAAAGCAAATACAGTATCTAAAATGAACACTGCACTAGGAGGAATCAACAGCAGGTTGGATGAAGTGGAGGAAGGAATTAGAGGACAAGATAAATGTAAGTACAGAAGCAGAGCAGCAAAAAGAAAAGAGGCTAATGAAGGCTGAGGAAATGCTAAAAGACTTTAGTGACAACATGAAGAGAATTAACATCTGTATCATAAGGGTTACTGAAGGAGAAGAGAACAAACATGGAGTAAAGTACTTGTTTGAAGAAATCATAGCTGAAAAGTTTCCTAAATTGATGAAGAAAAAAGTCACACAAGTTTAAGAAGCACAGAGAATTTCATTAAAGATGAACCAAAAAAACCCACACCAAAACCCATCATAATTAGAAAAAGATAAGAGACAAAGAAAATACAAAAAGCTGCAAGAGAAAATCAATTAATTACTTACAAAGGAGCTCCCATAAGGCTGACATTTGACTTCTCAATAGAAACACTTCAAGCCAGAATGGATTGACAAGAAATATTCAAAATGATGCAAAACAAAAACCTACAACCAAGACTACTCTAACTAGCAAAGCTATCATTTAAAATTGAAAGAGAAATAAAGAGGTTCCCAGACCAAAATAAACAAAACAAAGCAAAAACAAAACAAAACAAACAAAAAAAATGCTCAAGGAGTTCATTACCACCAAACCAGTACTGTAAGACACATTAAAGGGCCTCCTATAAAAAGAGGAAAGGAAAAAGAAATGGAGAGAAAGAAGACCATAGGTTTAAAGAATAAAACGACAATCAATAAGTACATATCAATAATAACCTAAATTTAACTGAATTAAATAAACCAAACAAAAGACATAAGGTAACAACATGGATAAGAAAACAAGACCAGGCCAGACCAAGCAGTAGCACAATGGAAATAGCATCAAACTGGGACATGGAGAACCCAGGTTCAAAGCCCTGAGGTTGCTAGCTTGAGTGTGGGCTCATCTGGCTTGAGCATGGGCTCACAAACTTGAGCATGGGGTTGCTGGCTTGAGCGTGGGATTATAGACATGACCCCATGGTCTCTGACTTCAGCCCAGGGTCATTGGCTGTGCATGAGGTCACTCGCTCTGCTGTAGCCCCCTGGTCAAGGCACATATGAAAAGCAATCAATAGACAACTAAAGTGCTACAACAAAGAATTGATACTTCTTATCTCTCTTCCTTCTTGTCTGTCTGTCCCTATCTGTCCCTCTTTCTGTCTTTCTCTCTCTGTCTCTGTCATAAAAGAAAAGAAAACAACACCCATATATATGCTGTCTATAAGAGACCCACCTCAAAACAAAAGATACATATAGATTGAAAGTAAAGGGATATAAAAACTTTTTCATGCAAATGGAATGATAAAAAACTTGGTGTAACAATACTTATATCTGACAAAATAATCTTTAAAACAAAGGCTAGTAAGGGACAAAGAAGGTCACTACATAATAATAAAGGGAGCAATCCAACATGAGGATATAACCATTGTAAACATTTATGCAACCAATATAAGAGCACCTAATTACATAGAGCAGATTTTGATGGAAATAAAGGGTGAGATAGACAGCAATACTATAATAGTAGGTGATTTTAAGACCCTCACTATCATCAATGGATAGATCCTCCAGACAGAAAATTCACAAAGAAGAGTGGTTATAAATGACACACTAGATCAACTGGATTTAATTGATATCATCAGAAAATTTCACCCCAAAGCTGCAGAATATACATTCTTTTCAAATGTTCGGGGTATATTTTCTAGGATAGACCACATTATAGGACACAAAACAAGCCTCAATAAATTTAAGCAGATTGAAATTATATCAACCATTTTCTCTGACCAACAATGGCAAGAAACTAAATCAACTACATTAAAAAACTAAAAAACATTTAAATACTTAGAGGCCAAATAGCATGTTATGAAATAACAAGTGGGTTAATAATGAGATCAAGGAAGAAATAAAAAATTTCCTTGAAACAAATGAAAATGAACATACAACAACCCAAAATTTATGGGACACAGCAAAAGCTGTCCTGAGAGGGAAGTTCATAGTATTATAGGCACACCTTAAGAAGCAAGAAAAAGCTCACACAATCTAAGCCTGAACCTAAAAGAACTAAAAAAAGAACATCAAACAAAGCCCAGAGGAAGCAGAAGGAAGGAAATAATAAAGATCAGAGTGGAAACTTTTAACTAGATTCATCAAGAAAACAAAAGAGAGGACCAACATAAATAAAAATACAAAGATTGTAAGAAAATACTATGAACTATGTGCCAAAAAGTTGGCAATTTGGGCAAAATGGATTAATTCCTAGATACATACAATCTCCCAAAACTGAATTAGGAAGAATCAGAAAACCTGAGCAGACTGATTACAACAAATGAAACTGAAAGAGTTATCAAAAAACTCCCAGTAAATAAAAATCCTGGACTGGATGACTTCACAAGAGAATTTTACCAAACATTCATAAAAGAACTAACACTTATTCCTCTCAAGCTATTCCAAAAATTCAAGAAAAGGCAAGTCTTCCAAGCTAATTTTACAAGGTATGCATTATCCTAATTCCCAAACCAGGTAAAGACACTTCAAAGATAGAAAACTATAGACCAATATCCCTGATGAACATACATGCTAACATTCTCAAAAAAATATTAGCAAACTGGATCCAGCAATATATTAAAAAGATTGTAAATCATGTTCATTTGGGATCTCTTCCGGGGGGGGGGCAAGTCTGGTATAATATTAGCAAATCAATAAATGTGATTCATCACATAAAATAATGAAGGATAAAAACCACATGATCGTATCAATAGATGCAGAAAAAGCATTAGATTAAATCCAGCAACCATTTATAATCAAAACTCTCAGCAAAGTGGGATTACAGGGAACATACCTCAACATAATAAAGGTGATATACGACAGAACAACTGCCAACATCTTACTCAATGAGAGAAAAAAAGCAATCCCCCCAAGATCAGGAACAAGGCAGGGCTGTACCCTTTCACCACTCTTATTTGAAATAGTACTGGTAATCCTAGCCACCGCAATCAGACAAGAAGAAGAAATAAAAGGCACAAAACCAGAAAAGAAGTGAAATTGTCATTGTTTACTGACAACATGATACTATACATAGAAAACTCTCAAGTCACAGCCAAAAAACTACTAGACCTGATGAATGAATTCAGAAGGTGGCAGAATATAAAATTAATATTCAGAAATCAATGGCATATTTATACACCAATAATAAACTAACAGAAAGAGAAATTAAGGAAACAATCCCATTCATTATTGCAACAACAACAAAAAATAAAGTACCTAGAAATAAATTTAACCAAGGAGGTAAAAGAACTGTACTTGGAAAATTATGTCATTGAAAAAAGAAATTGCCCTGGCTGGACATCCCCTTTAGAGGCTAGGTTAGTGAATCAAGTGGAAAGATAATGACGGTTTACACTACAGAGTTGCCTTGGAGATTGAAAGAAGGCCACTGATTAGATTTTCAGAGAAACTTCACTATTGCATCACATTTCTTCATTATTTTATTGTTTGTCTTAGATAAAACAATAAGAAAAATAAATTAAGTGCACAAGAAATCAAAAATAAAGAATTTAAATTTTTTTCACTATTTGCAGATGACACTTAGAGACACCAAAAAACCTACAGAAAAATTAGAAATAATGTGAGAATTTATCCAGGTATCCAATCCCAATACTTAATTTTAAAGTGAATAACAAAGGAATTGAATAGAGGAGAGATGATGGCTAGAAAGGGAAAGAATATCAGTTAAAAAAGATAAAAAGGAAAAAAGGAGAGAAAGAAAGAAAAAAGGGAGAAAAAGAACAAAGAAAAGGAAAGAAGGCAAAGACAAAAGCTGTTGTACGTTAAGTACTTGAATTAGAAGGATGTAAAGTTGTTGGAAGGGAAAAAACATTAATTAGTATTATTGATATAATGCAGTTCCTGATCTAGGGGTTACTTGGAAGAGGCTCCCTGAAATTGAAAAGGGGAAGTCACCGAAGAGGAGACATTCAAGGAGTTTAGTAAGTGCTTGATGAGTAACCTAACCTTGTGTTGAAATGACTCAAGATAGTGACAGCCTGAGTCAACCACTGAGTTGTTCAAGGATGAGGGGCAGTAGATGATTGCTTATGGAGGGGGGAAGGGAGATAAATGCAGATGGTTGATTCTCCAAGGAGCAGGAGCTTTACAAAAAGGAGAGGAAGTAATGTGCTGGGAGTGGCAATACAGAGGAAGAGGATGTTTAGGTGGGTCCTCTGTTTGAGAGGACTGCACAGACATGATATCCCCTTGGGATATTTATGGCTCAGTCATGGCAAGAAATTGAAATGGGCCTGACCTGTGGTGGCGCAGTGGATAAAGCGTCAACCTGGAAATGCTGAGGTTGCCGGTTCGAAACCCTGGGCTTGCCTGGTCAAGGCACATATGGAGTTGATGCTTCCTGCTCCTCCCCCCCTTCTCTCTCTCTCTCTCTCTCTCTCTCTCTCTCTCTCTCCTCTCTCCTCTCTCTCTCTCCTTTCTAAAATTAATAAATAAAATAAAAACAAAAATTAAAAAAAATGTTTAAAAAAAAAGAAATTGAAATGGGTATTTGGAGAAGATAATAAAAATAGAGAAGAATTAGCTCATTTTAGATCAGAATTTTGAAGAGTACCTGGCAAAGTATCAGTGTGCAGTAGATGTTAAATACGTATTTATTGATTGAATTAATAAGTAAACCAACTAATGATAAACGTGGTAGAGAAACCTGTATTATCTCTAACATATAACCCAATTTGATTTGCATGATACTGTAAAACAGGCTATTTGATTCAGACTGCTTCGGCCTCTGCTTTATTCATTTCAAAACTCCATTCAGGCATCAGGAATATCCTCAACTCTCAGTCGGAGGAACACCCTTTCTTGGAGTTCTTTGTTCCTACAAAAAGGGGGATTGTAAAAAAAAAAAAGAGATGCATTTCTTCCATATTATCTTGTAATTATTATCCTTAGAATGAGGTTCAATCTGAGTCTTATATTTCTGCCAAAATAAAAGTATCACATGCCTTTAACAAGTGCTTCATCTCAGAGCCTCCGTACTTACCATTTCCTCTTTTTAATTTTTTTCTACTGATACCCTTAAACACATTTTAAGGTTGTATCTTAGTTTTCAGACTTAGTAATATACTTTGTTTTCCCAAATGTGACAGTATTTAGCATTTCTAAAGTCCTCTATAATAGCTGTAAAAAGTTTAAAATTCACCAATACAGGGTATTTTCCTGAGGGGGAAAATGACTACATGAGGTTAATGAATTCTGGCTTTAACTTGAGGTAACATATCATCAAAATACTAATTAACTTAAACCAAACAAACAAACAAAGAACACCTCAATTTATGTTAAGCCTTAATCAGAATCTTCTAAAGCCTAAATTTTATTTTTGCTACATACTGCCTTAACACTGTATTTTTAAAGCAAAGTGTGCATAGTTTCTAATGAAGACATTTATAATTTACCTTAATAAGTTTTAAACAGATTTATTGAGGTATAAATGACATACAATAAACTATACATATAAGCAATTCCCAGGTTATAAACAAGGTAGGTTCTGTAGGTTTGTTCTTAAATTAAATTTGTATGTAAGTTGGAACAGATACATTTACTTAGTAAATGCAACTTAGATGTTTGTCTTAACACAGTATTTATGTTCCCTTTCTATGCACATAAATACTTAAATATTTTCAAATAGAACCTTAAACAATCTTGGATGATGCAGAGAAGATGAAGGACTTGTTGGAGAGAACAGGACTGGTGTTAGAAAGTCAGGGTTTGATTCTGTGACTGTAGTCAGTTTTTTGAAGTAGGCACCAAGGGAGGTTTGTACAGAGCTTTCCTTTGTCTCCTAAATGGCCCTGTAGCATCTTGGACCTTTAGTAACTGTACGGTAAACTTTGGTGAACCTTTCTATGTCAGGATCTGGCTCCTCTGATCTTGCTATTCCTGCTTTAATGAGATGAAAAGCATCGACTAACTCCTTTGTAGAAAACTTTTTCAGTTCTGGAGTTTCTAGGTCCCTATTTTCTTCCCTAAATGCTGTTATTTGCTGCTCTAGTTCCATAAGGTTTTCACTGGTTAGTTCTTTGACATGGGAGAAACTCTATGATATTGTTTTCACTGATATTCAACTGCAATTGATTATCAACAACCCTTATGGTGTGCTGTTCATAAGTATGAATTTTATGTAAGTTAAATGTTTGTAACTTGGGGACTTATTATATTTAAAGTATACAATTAACAAGCAAATTTGACCTGAAGGAACCACTGAGCTAAAGCCAGCCATAATGTGTACAATTAGATACACAAAAAATTATCAAGATGAACTTAGCCATCACCTCAAAAAGTTTCTTTCTGTCTCTAACTTATCCTCTCCTGCTTGCATTCCAATCTTAGAAAACCAGTGATCTGCTTTTTGTCATTATGGGTTAATTTTGCATTTCCTAGGATTTTATATAAATAGAATCATACAGTAGTAGAATCATACAGTAGGTACTCTTCTGTGGCTATTTTCAGTCAGCATAATTATTTTGAGATTCATTCATGGTGCTGGATATATCAATAGTTCATTCCGTTCCGTGCTGGGTGGTATTCCGTTGTATGGATAGACTACAATTTATTTATCCATTTATTTATTAATGGACATGTGAGTTGTTTCCAGTTTGGGTTATGACAAATAAAGATGCTGTTAACATTCATGTACAAGTCTTTGTATGAACATTTTCTTTCATTTATCTTGGGTAAATACCTAGGAAAAGAATTGCAGAGTCTTATGGTAGATAGTTCAACTTTTTAAGAAACTTTGAAACCGTTTTCAAAAGTGATGGTAACATTCCCATCAGTATTAAGTAAATGTCTTTGGCAGAATTTAGTATGGTTAGTCTTTTTATTTTTCGCAATTCTGGGTGCACAGTGTTCTTTCCTGGAGATGTTATTTTACATTTCCCTATTCACTAGTAATGTTGAGTATCTGATCATGTGACTGTTTGTCACCCACGTCTTCTTGGGTGAAGTGTCTATTTAAATCATTTTCATTTTTTATTAGGTTAACAACTTACTAAAAGTATTGTGTTTTGAAATTTCTTTATACATTCAGGATGTGGTTTGTTCAACAGATACATAATTTACAAAATAATCTATGGATTGTCTAGAGAGTCTACAGATTAAAAGAGCAAGTTTCTTAATTTTAATGATGCCTAATTTCTCAATTTTTTATTTTATGAATTGTGCTTTTGGCGTTATATCCAAGTAACTCTGCCTAACCTAAGGTCATAAAAATTTTCTCTTAGAATTTTTTTGAGGGGAGTTACATTATCAAGTCTATGATCCATTTGGAGATAATTTTTGTGTGAGGAACAGGTAAAAATTTTTGTTCATTTTTGATTTGCACATGGATAGCCAAATGTTTCAGCACAATTTATTCAAAAGATTATACTTTATTCAATGAAATGCTTTTGCACCTTTGTAAAAAATCATGGCTATATGTGTAGATTTATTTCTGGAGATTCTATTCTGCTGTATTGATCTACTTGCTTATTTGATGCCAATAACACTGTTTTGATCACCATAGCCTTATAATGAATATCTTTAAGATTTTAAAAATAAAATTTATTGATGACATTGATTAATGAAGTTATATAGGTTTCAAGTGTACAATTCTATATACTACATCATTTGTACGTTGCATTGTGTTTAACACCCAAAGTCAAATCTCCTTCCATTATCACATATTTGACTCCCTTTACCTTTCACTATCGTTCCTCCACACCCTTTTCATTTGTTTTTTGTCTTGTCTCTTCATTTGTTGTTTTCATTTTTATATTCTACATATGATTGAAACAGTTTGGTTTTTTACTTTTTCCATCTAACTTATTTCATCTAGCATTCTAAAGTCCATTCACATTGTCTCAAATGGCTGTGTTTTCTTATGACTGAGTAGTATTCCACTTTATATGTGTACCACATCTTTTTCAGAAGTGTGTTCTTTAATTTTTTTTAAAGATTTTATTTATTCATTTTAGAGAGGAAAGAGAGGGAGATAAAGGAAGGAGAAGTGGGAAGTATCAACTCCCATATATGCCTTCAACAGGCAAGCCCAGGGTTTTGAACCAGTGACCTCAGAATTCCAGGTTGATGCTTTATCCACTGCACCATCATGGGTCAGACGTTCTTTAATTTTAAAATTTTGGGGGATTTTTCAGATATAGGTCTATATTGCTATTTTTAAAACAGCTTTATTGATATATAATTTATGTATAAATCATACCTATTTAAAATGTAAAATTAAATGTCTTTAACATATTCATAAAGTTGTATAACCATCCTCACAACCTAATTTTAGAACATTTTTATCACTCCTCAAAGAAACCTTGTATCATTAGCAGTCACCCCCTTTCCTCCCCTACCTCCTTTCCTACATCCTTAACCTAAAACAACCATTAATCTACATTCTTTCTCTCTAGATTTGCATATTTTGTATACTTCATATAAATGAAATATATGTGACCTTCATGACTGGCTTCCTTCTCATAGCATAAAAAGAAAAAGTAAAGTAATGAAAGCAACACAGAGTGTAAAGGGAATTGACCACTAGTGTCCTACCCATGTCTCTATGCTCTCTCTATATCTCTCCTCTATGAACCTGTGATTTCTGTGAATACCTGTGACACTACCCACAGTTTTTTTTTTTTTTTGACCAAAGTAGTATGCTCAGCCCACAATCAGACCGAGTGAGAAGTGTTAGGGTGTATGTGTTAATGTTCCTAAGAAACAGCTTACAACTAGTGACAGACATGAGATTGTGGATAAATACCCTCACTTCTTTGCCTGAGACACGTTCTACAATGTCTCAAAGATTTCCCCAGTAGGTTTTAGCTCCCTGCCCACAGTGGTGACTTGCTAATAATGTTATTAGATTCTTTTTCTTTCATATCTTACTCCCCTAGTCCTCTAATAGTGTTTTCTGGAATAGTCTCTCAAATAAATTACTTATACTTCTGAGTCTGCTTCTGTGGAATGCAAATCATGCCTCATAGTTTAGGAATAAATTGAAAGCCAAAACAACTCTACTACAAATCATTAAAAAATCAGAGTTTAGAAATTAAAAAAAGAAAGAGAGAGACAAATAAAGCACTTTAAAAAGAAGATATTTGGAGAACAAAGGCTAATTAGAATAAAGGTCATTGATGTCCTGGAATTAGAGACATCATCAAATGGATTAAAAATTATATTTATAAACCAATCAAAGAAAATTTTTCTGCTTAGAAGAAACTAATCTAGAAAATTTTGTTTCTAGGTAAAAAAAAATTAATGTAGGAATAGTTACACTGAGATATATCTTGGTGGTTTTTGAATTTCACAGACAGAATTCTTTACCTACCTAGGTAAATATTAATTATTTACCAGAAAAGAAACATGGATAGCCTCAGACTTCTCTGAGAATTATTTAGTGTCTGCAAAGTGCTGAGTAAAAAAAAAGGTGAGATCCAAAAATGTTTTTCTCAGTCAAGCTGACATTCAAATATAAAGGCAATCTCAATAATAAATGAACCCAGGACCCATGAACATTTTTTAAAAAATAAAAAAAAATCACCCTGGCCAGTTGACTCAGTAATAGAGCATCAGCTGGTGTGTGTGGATATGTAGGGTTCAATTCCTGGCCAGGGCACACAGGAGAAGCGCCCATCTGCTTCTCCACCTTTCTCCCTCTTGCTTCTCTCTCTTGTTCTCTCTCTTTTCTCCTCCCTTCCTGCAGCCATGGCTCAATTAGAGCGAGTTGGCCCCAAGCACTTAGGATGGCTCCATGGCCTCCACCTTAAGTGCTAAAAATGGTTCCAGTTGCAACAGAGCAGTGGCCCCAGATGGGCAGAGCATCACTGCCTAGTGGGCTTGCTAGTGGATCCCAGTCCAGGCGCATGCAGGAGTCTGACTCTGCCTCCCTCCTCTCACTAAAAAAAAAAAAGAAAAGAAATATCAAAACCAATAAACCAAGAAGTAAAGAGAGAAACCAATGGTGAAAAGAACTCAATTAATTTAAATATAGATTAAGACTATGTAATTATGGAAAATGTGGTCACAGAATGTAAATATTATAAACCTTGACAATGTAAAAAATAGTAATAGGACCATAGAAACCAAGCATAAAGGGAAAAGGAGCAAGTGGGAAGGGAGTTTTTTTGTGATCATTGCTTTAATATTCCTTTATAACTGAGACTCAACAGATGTCTGAAGTTGCTAAATCAAGAAATGGAGAGTTAATGATAGTAAATAAAACTATAATGATTGCACAGGAACAAGGCAGGGGTGCCTTCTTTCACCATTCTTATTCAACATAGTTCTGGAAACCCTAGCCACATAATCAGACAAGAAGAAGAAATAAAAGGCATCCAAATTAGAAAAGAAGAAGTAAAACTATCATTATTTGCTGATGACAGGATACTGTGCATAGAAAACCCTAAAGTCTCAGTCAAAAAACTACTAGACCTGATAAATGAATTCAGCAAGGTGGCAAGATATAAAAGTTAATGTGCAGAAATCAGTGGCATCTTTATACACCAACAATAAACTGTAATAAAGAGAAATTAAGGAAACAATGCCCTTCACTATTGCAACAAAAAAAATAGAGTACCTAGGAATAAATTTAACCAAGGAGGTAAAAGACTGGTGGTACTCAAAAAATTATAAGACATTAAAAAAAGAAATTAAAGAAAATACAAACAAGTGGAAGCATAAACCATGTTCATAGATAGAAAGAATTAACATCATTAAAATGTCTATACTACCCAAAGCAATCTATAAATTCAATGCAATTTGTATTAAAAGACCAATGGTATACTTCAAAGATATAGAACAAATGTTCCAAAAATTTGTATGGAAACAAAAAAGAACATGAATAGCCTCAGCAATCTTGAAAATGAAGAAAAAAGTGGAAGATATCATACTTTCTGATATCAAGTTATACTACAAGGCATTGTAATCAAAACAGCTTGGTACTGGCATAAGAACAGGCATACAGATCAATGGAATAGAACAGAGAAACCAGAAATAAACCCACGCCTTTATGGTCAATTAATATTTGACAAAGGAGGTAGAGCATATAATGTAAGAGTATACAATGGAGTAAAGACAGTCTCCTTAATAAAAGGTGTTGGGAAAATTAGACAAGTACTTGCAAAAAAATGAAACTAGATCCAAAACTTACACCATTCACAAAAATAAACTCAAAATGGATAAAAGACTTAAATATAAGTCTTGAAACCATAAACATCTTGGAAGAAAACATAGGCAGTAAACTCTCCAATATCTCTCATAGCAATATTTTTGTCGATATATCTCCATGGGCAAGTGAAATACAGGACAAAATAAACAAATAGGACTATATCAAACTAAAAAGTTTTTGCACAGTGAAAGATACCATTAACAATATAAAAAAACAACTCACGCAATGGGAGAACATATTCGCCAACACATGTGATAAGGGGTTAGTAACCAAAATTTATAAAGAACTTAAACTCAACACCAGGAAGGTAAACAATCCAATTTAAAAATGGGCAAAGCAACTGAATAGAAACTTCTCCAAAGAGGACATACAGATGGCTAATAGGCATATGAAAACATGCTTAACATCACTAATCATCAGAGAAATGCAAATTAAAACCACAATGAGTTACCAACTCACACCTGTCAGAATGGTGCTCATTAACAAATCAACACACAATAAGTGCTGGCAAGGATGTGGAGAAAAGGGAACCCTCCTGCACTGCTGGTGGGAATGCAGACTGGTGCAGCCACTGTGGATATCAGCATGGAGATTCCTCAAAAAATTAAAAATGGAACTGCCTTTTGACCCAGCTATCCCACTTTTAGGAATATATCCTAAGAATACCAAATCACTAATTCACAAAAAAAGATATGCACCTTCATGTTTATTGCAGCATTGTTTACAATAGCCAAAATCTGGAAACAGCGCAAGTGGATTAAAATGAGTGGATTAAAAAGCAGTTGTACATATACACAATGGAATACAATGTGCCCATGAAAAAGAAGGAAATTTTACCTTTTGCGATGGCATGGATGGACCTGGAGACTATTATTCTAAGTGAAATAAGCCAGGCAAAAAAAGACAAATATCATATGATCTCACTTACATGTGGAATTTAATGAACCAAGTGAACTGAGGAATGGAATAGAGGCAGAGGTGGGGTCACAGGGAGCAGAGGGACAGCTGTCAGAGGGAGGGGGATGGGATCAGAGAAGGTGAAGGGATTAGTGAAATTATATACACATAACACAGAGATACAGATAACAGGACAACAAATCCCAGAGGGAAGGGGGGAGGGAGTTAAGGGGAGGGAGCAAAGGAGGTGTAATGGGTGACATGAAAATGGGGGATGAGGGTGTTATACTTATTGGGACACTTGAATCCATGTTAACACAATAAATTAAAATTAATAAAGAAAAACTAAAATGATTGCTTCACACAAAAACAAAACACAAAAAACAAATAATAAGCCTTCAAAATTATACAAAGAAACACATACACATACACACACCCTTGTAAAACCAAATATAGAAAAGACCATGTATATAACAATTGGTAGTAATATAAAACTTATAAAATATAATAATAAATATTAAACATATCTGTTGTGTGTGTGTGTATATATATATATGTATAAATGAGAGTAAGTTCACCTACTACAAAAAGCCACAGTATAGACAAGAAACTCAAAATCTAGTTATGCATTTAGAAGATTGAAATATAGTAAATTGCAAAAAGGAGGTGATTCTTTGCTGGCTAGTGTAATAATTAAATTAAGAGAAAAAGTAAAAAAAGGACAAATACACAAAATTAGAAATAAAATAGGAAAATAACTATTAATATAAAAGAAATTAAAAGATCCTAACAAATACATTTGAAAATATGAGTGAAAAATATTGACTAGAAACAAAGATAGTTAAATCTAAACAGACAAGTAACAGTGGAAGCAATTGAAAAAGTTATTGAAGAGCTTCCTTCTTAAAATCTCTAGGCCCACATGATTTACTATTAATTCTCTACAATATTTAAGTTGGTTAGAATTTAAATGGTGGCAAAACCCCAAAAAGGAAAATCTTTCAATTTGTATTTATGAAGAAAGTATAACACTGACATAAAAACTGACAAGATAGGGCCACCCCATTTATCAATTTTTATGTAAAAATCCTAATAAAACAATGGCAGTTGTAGCTTAGCTCAGCAGTACTTTAAAAAATATGCCAGTTGGATTCCTCCTTGGGCTTATTTTTAATTTGTACATATTTGTGAGTTTTCCAGTTTTCCTTTTGATATTGATTTCTAGTTTCATTTCACTGAAAAGAGACATTGCATTTTTTTTGAAAATATAACTTTATTTAGAAAATTAAATTTAATGGGGTAACATTAATTAATAAAGTACATAGGTCTAAGGTAAACCTCTCTATAGCATTTGAACCATTGAGTATGTTGTATATCCATCACACAAAGTCAAATTATTTTCCATTACTGTGTGTTTGTTCCTTTTTACTCTCCTCTCCCCCATCCTCTCCCCACAAAAGGTACATTGCATGTTTTCAATCTTTTTAAATTTACTAAGACATTATGGCCTAACATATGGTCTGTCCTGGAGAGTGTTCCATGTCCCTTGAGCAAAACATGTATTCTGCTATTGTTGGGTAGAGTATATAGATAAATTATGTATCTATTCATCCATTCATTCACTCTTGCCCCATATCTTTCTATCTAGTTTACAATGGGACCTTTACATCTATTAAGCCCTTGGCCTGGAAAACTGCACCCCTAGATAATTATATGGCTGGTTTCACTTCACCACTCTGAGCTATGCTCAAATATAACCTCAGAGAAGTTTTCTCTGACGACAATATCTAAAACTGTACCACACCTCACCACATCCCCAGCTACTCTCTATCTTGTTTCCTGGTTTATTTTCTGCAGAGCACTTATCACAATCTGAAATTATATTATTTACTTAATACTTATTTATTCTCTGTTCTCTCCCAGTAGAATATAAGCTCAGTAAAAGCAGAGACTTCATCTTGTTCACAGCAAGAGCTTAATATTTGATTAGTGTATTTGTTAACATTTAGTAAGTATCGCCTGCTCTTCAAATTAGAACACTATTTTTACTTAAATAAATTTGTTTATATGGTGTTTCATGCCGGGAGTTTGGAGAGACTATTATCATGCCCTGTGTAATTTTTTTGTACTTTTTCCTTTGCTTTAGTTATTACTTTTTTTTTTTCTTTTTTTTAAGTGAGAGAAGGGGAGATAGTGAGGCAGACTCCCACATGCACCCAGACTGGGATCTACCTGCAAACCCCGTCTGGGGCCAATGCTCAAATCAACTGAGCCTCAGTGCCTGGGACCAATGTGCAAACCACTCGAGCCACTGGCTGCCAGAGAGGAAGAAAGAGAAAATGAGGAGAGAATGGGGGAAAATGAGCAGACGGTCACTTCTCCTGTGTGCCCTGACTGGGAATCAAACCTGAGATGTCCATAGGCCAGGCTGATGCTCTATCCACTGAGCCACCAACCAGAGCCAAGTTACTACTTCTTAACCTCATAAAAACTCTTTGTCCTTCGCTGTGTTGGGAATAGAAAGTTGGATCATCTAGATCAGTTTACATTATCTCCTTTACAATTTTACATGTTCTATGCAAATTATTTCACTGCTTAGAAATGACAACTCTTTCTCCCCAATTGTGTGCTTTTTATTTTTTTTTTTTATTTTATTTTTTTTATAATTTTATTTTTTTAATGGGGTGACATCAATAAATCAGGATACATATATTCAAAGATAACAAGTCCAGGTTATCTTGTCGTTCAATTATGTTGCATACCCACCACCCAAAGTCAGATTGTCCTCTGTCACCTTCTATCTTGTTTTCTTTGTGCCCCTCCCACCCCCTATCCCTCTCCCATTCCCCCCTCCCCCCCGTAACAACCACACTCTTATCAATGTCTCTTAGTTTCACTATTATGTCCCACCTACGTATGGAATAATACAGTTCCTGTTTTTTTCTGATTTACTTATTTCGCTTCGTATCATGTTATCAAGATCCCACCATTTTGCTGTAAATGTTCCGATGTCATCATTTCTTATGGCTGAGTAGTATTCCATAGTGTATATGTGCCACATCTTCTTTATCCAGTCATCTATTGATGGGCTTTTTGGTTGTTTCCATGTCCTGGCCACTGTGAACAATGCTGCAATAAACATGGGGCTGCATGTGTCTTTACGTATCAATGTTTCTGAGTTTTGGGGATATATACCCAGTAGAGGGATTGCTGGGTCATAAGGTAGTTCTATTTTCAGTTTTTTGAGGAACCACCATACTTTCTTCCATAATGGTTGTACTACTTTACATTCCCACCAACAGTGTATGAGGGTTCATTTTTCTCCACAGCCTCTCCAACATTTGCTATTACCTGACTTGCTAATAACAGCTAATCGAACAGGTGTGAGGTGGTATCTCATTGCCGTTTTGATTTGCATTTCTCTAATAGCTAAAGAAGATGAGCATCTTTTCATATATCTGTTGGCCATTTGTATTTCTTCCTGGGAGAAGTGTCTATTCATATCCTCTTCCCATTTTTTTATTGGATTGTTTGTTTGTTTGTTGTTGAGTTTTATGAGTTCTTTGTATATTTTGGATATTAGGCCCTTATCTGAGCTGTTGTTTGAAAATATCATTTCCCATTTAGTTGGCTTTCTGTTTATTTTGTTATCAGTTTCCCTTGCTGAGCAAAAACTTCTTAGTCTGATGTAGTCCCATTCATTAATTTTTGCCTTCACTTCTCTTGCCATTGGAGTCAAATTCATAAAATGCTCTTTAAAACCCAGGTCCATGAGTTGAGTACCTATGTCTTCTTCTATGTACTTAATTGTTTCAGGTCTTATGTTTAGATCTTTGATCCATTTTGAGTTAATTTTTGTACAGGGGGAGAGACTGTAGTCCAGTTTCATTCTTTTGCATGTGGCTTTCCAGTTTTCCCAGCACCATTTATTGAAGAGGCTTTCTTTTCTCCATTGTGTGTTGTTGGCCCCTTTATCAAAAATTATTTGACTATATATATGTGGTTTTATTTCTGGACTTTCTATTCTGTTCCATTGGTCTGAGTGTCTATTTTTCTGCCAATACCATGCTGTTTTGATTGTCGTGGCCCTATAATAGAGTTTGAAGTCAGGTATTGTTATGCCCCCAGCTTCATTCTTTTTCTTTAGGATTGCTTTGGCTATTCGGGGTTTTTTATAGTTCCATATAAATCTGATGATTTTTTGCTCTATTTCTTTAAAAAATGTCATTGGAAGTTTGATGGGAATTGCATTAAATTTGTATATTGCTTTGGGTAGTATAGCCATCTTGATTATATTTATTCTTCCTAGCCAAGAACAAGGTATATTCTTCCATCTCATTATATCTTTTTCGATTTCCCTTAACAATGGTTTATAGTTTTCATTATATAAGTCCTTTACATTCTTTGTTATGTTTATTCCTAAGTATTTTATTTTTTTTGTTGCAATCGTGAAGGGGATTATTCTTTTGAGTTCCTTCTCAGTTGTTTCATTGTTGGCATATAGAAAGGCTATTGACTTCTGTATGTTAATTTTGTATCCTGCGACCTTACTGTATTGGCTTATTGTTTCTAGTAGTCTTTTTGTGGATTCTTTGGGGTTTTCGATGTATAGGATCATATCATCTGCAAAAAGTGATACCTTTACTTCTTCTTTTCCGATATGGATGCCTTTTATTTCTTTGTCTTGTCTGATTGCTCTGGCTAGAACCTCTAGTACCACATTAAATAAGAGTGGAGAGAGTGGACAACCCTGTCTTGTTCCTGATTTAAGGGGGAAAGCCTTCAGTTTAGTGCCATTTAATATGATGTTAGCTGATGGTTTATCATATATGGCCTTTATCATGTTGAGATATTTTCCTTCTATACCCATTTTGTTGAGAGTCTTAAACATAAAATTGTGTTGTATTTTATCGAAAGCCTTTTCTGCGTCTATTGATAAGATCATGTGGTTTTTGTTCTTTGTTTTGTTGATATGGTGTATTACATTAACCGTTTTACGTATGTTGAACCATCCTTGAGATTCTGGGATGAATCCCACTTGATCATGATGTATTATTTTTTTAATATGTTGTTGTATTCGATTTGCCAGTATTTTGTTTAGTATTTTAGCATCTGTATTCATTAGAGATATTGGTCTGTAGTTTTCTTTTTTTGTGCCATCCTTGCCTGGTTTTGGGATGAGGGTTATGTTGGCCTCATAAAATGTGTTTGGAAGTATTGCTTCTTCTTCAATTTTTTGGAAGACTTTGAGTAGAATAGGAACCAAGTCTTCTTTGAATGTTTGATAAAATTCGCTGGTATAGCCGTCAGGGCCTGGACTTTTATTTTTGGGGAGGTTTTTAATGGTTTTTTCTATTTCTCTACTGATAGGTCTGTTTAGGCTTTCTGCTTCTTCTTGACTCAGTCTAGGAAGGTTGTATTGTTCTAGGAATTTATCCATTTCTTCTAGGTTGTTGAATTTAGTGGCATAAAGTTTTTCATAGTATTCTACAATAATTCTTTGTATATCTACAGTGTCCGTGGTGATTTCTCCTCTTTCATTTTGTATTTTGTTTATATGAGTTCTTTCTCTTTTTTCCTTGGTAAGTCTTGCCAAGGGTTTGTCAATTTTGTTGATCTTTTCAAAGAACCAGCTCCTTGTTCTATTAATTTTTTCTATAGTTTTTCTGTTCTCTAATTCATTTATTTCTGCTCTGATTTTTATTATCTCCTTTCTTCGGCTGGTTTTGGGTTGTCTTTGTTCTTCTTTTTCTAGTTCCTTAAGGTGGGAAGTTAAGTGGTTCACTTGGGCTCTCTCTTGTTTGTTCATATATGCCTGAAGCGATATGAACTTCCCTCTTATCACTGCTTTTGCTGCATCCCATAGATTCTGATATGTCGTATTGTCATTTTCATTAGTCTGTATATATCTTTTGATCTCTGCACTTATTTCTTCTTTGACCCATTCATTTTTTAAAAGTATGTTGTTTAGTTTCCACATTTTTGTGGGATTTTTTTCCTCTTTTTTGCAGTTGAATTCTAGTTTCAAGGCTTTATGATCAGAAAATATGCTTGGTACAACTTCAATTTTTCTGAATTTGCTGATATTGTTTTTGTGGCCCAACATATGGTCAATTCTTGAGAATGATCCATGTACACTGGAGAAAAATGTATACTCAGTCACTTTGGGATGAAATGTCCTGTAGATGTCTATCATATCCAGGTGTTCTAGTGTTTTGTTTAAGGCCACTATGTCTTTGTTGATTCTCTGTTTGGATGACCGATCTAGAGCCGTCAGCGGTGTATTGAGGTCTCCAAGTATGATTGTATTTTTGTCAGTTTTTGTTTTAAGATCAATAAGTAGCTGTCTTATATATTTTGGTGCTCCTTGGTTTGGTGCATATATATTAAGAATTGTTATGTCTTCTTGATTCAGTGTCCCCTTAGCCATTATGAAATGGCCATTTTTGTCTCTAAGTACTTTTCCTGTCTTGTAGTCAGCATTATCCGATATGAGTATTGCTACACCTGCTTTTTTTTGGATGTTATTTGCTTGGAGTATTGTTTTCCAGCCTTTCACTTTGAATTTGTTTTTATCCTTGTTACTTAGATGAGTTTCCTGTAGGCAGCATACAGTTGGATTTTCTTTTTTAATCCATTCTGCTACTCTGTGCCTTTTTATTGGTGAGTTTAATCCGTTTACATTTAGTGTAATTATTGATACTTGTGAGTTCCCTATTGCCATTTTATATCTTGCTTTCTGTTAGTTTTGTGTCTTGTTTGATCCTTCTCTTTCGTTTTTCTATCTTTTGTTTTTATTTGGTTGTATTCCATACATCTTTCCTCTGTTGCTATCTTTTTTATCTCATGTGCTTCTGTGGTGGTTTTTTCAATGGTGGTTACCTTTGAGTAATGAAAAGGGTCCCTACCCTGTTCATTGTAGCGAACTATTTTGTGAGTACTTTTGCACTCCATCGTCCTTTGCTACTGTTAATCTCCGTCTTCTCCCCCTCTTTCTTTTTGTTGTTGTCACAGTTTAAATTTGGTTTTATTGTGTTCTTCTTGGAGCTTTTACTTGTGGCTCTGTTTTTTTTTGTTCTTTGTATCTGATTGGAGAACCCCCTTTAGTAATTCCTGGAGTGGGGGTTTTCTGATGATAAATTCCCTCATCTTTTCTGTATCTGTGAATGTTTTTATTTCTCCTTCGTATTTGAAGGATAGCTTTGATGGGTATAGTATTCGTGGCTGAAAGTTCCTCTCTTTCAGGACTTTAAATATTGGGGTCCACTCTCTTCTAGCTTGTAGAGTTTCTGCTGAGAAATCTGATGATAATCTAATGGGCCTTCCTTTATATGTTGTATTCTTCTTTTCCCTGGCTGCCTTGAGAATTTTTTCTTTGCTGTTGGTTTGTGTCAATTTCATTATGATATGCCTTGGAGTAGGTTTGTTGAGGTTAAGAAAACTTGGAGTTCTGTTTGCTTCTTGAACTTGAGGCTTTAGTTCTTTCCACAGGCTTGGGAAGTTCTCATCAATTATTTGTTTAAGTATGTTCTCCATTCCATTTTCTCTCTCTTCTCCCTCTGATATACCTATTATTCTTATGTTATTCTTTTTGATGGAGTCAGATAATTCTTGTAGGGCTATCTCATTTTTTTTAATTTTTGAGTCTCTTTCTTCTTCTCTCTGTTGTGCCTCAAGTTGCTTGTCTTCTATTTCACTAATCCTCTCTTCTATCTGACCTGTTCTATTAGCTAAGCTTGTTACTTCGTTTTTCAGCTCGTGAATTGAGTTTTTCATCTCTGTTTGATTTGTTTTTATAGTTTCAATTTCCTTGGACATATATTCTTTGTGTTCATGGAGTTGTTTTCTGATTTCCCTATATTGCCTTTCTGTGTTTTCTTGTATATCTCGGAGGATTTTTAGGATTTCTATCTTGAATTCTCTGTCATTTAGCTCCAAGGTTTCCAATATATTAAATTTTTTCTCCATAGATTTTTCCTCATCTAGCTGTGTTATCTCTCTTTCTTTTGTATCCATGATATTCGATTTTCTCTTCCTTAATGGCATCTGAGGGTGGTTTTGTTGATAGTATTAATGAGATTTAATAAAGAATAAAAAGTTAAAAAAAATAAAAAAATAACAAATCGAAAAGAGTTGTTTTTTTAAAAAAAATTAATAATGAAATAAAGAAAAATAAAATAAAATAAAAATTTTTAAAAAAGGCAATTATTCCCCCCCTCTTTTTTTCCTCTCCTCTCCTCTCCCCTCTTTCTTGAGAAAATCTTGTGGTGGACTGTGAGTTATAACAAACAATGCCTGTGATGGAGGGCCTGAATTGGGGAAAAGTAATAAAGGGGCAAAAAAGAGAGAAAAAAAAAAAAAAAAGGAAAAAAAAAAAAGAAAAAAGAAAAAAAAAAGAGCGTATGGACCCACAAAAAGCAAATAAGGAAAAAATTTGGGTCAAGAATAAAATGATTTGCTTTTAGGTGTTGGTTTTCTAAGAGTTATGATGAGAGGAATAAGAGGAAAATGGAAAAATGGGGGGACAAATTAAAAACTTACTATTGTATTTAGTGGAACAAGAACTAGATAATATGGAGAGCCAGGGATGGGAGCACTGCTAGTGAGTTAAAAAGGTGAAGTAAAAAACCCCCCAAAATGCCACAAACATAGGTTTGAGTCCCAGATAAGATAATTTGTTTGTTATTGAGGTTTGAATGAGAGGAGATGTAAAGGAGAAAGGAAGAAACTAATATAGAGGGAGAAAAGAAAGAGAGAGAGAGAAAAAAAGAGGGAACCACTAAAAGAAGAAAAAAGAAAGGAGAGAGAGAGAGAGAGTTAAGGGTTTTGGAGTGCAACCCTCATAGAGAGAAAGGAAGAGAAGAGAAATGATAATGGGAGATGTAACACTTATGGGTAGTGTAGTTCAAGGAGAGGAGAGAGTAAGACCGGCAGAGAGTTAATCGGCACAATTGGAGGAGGAAAAAAAAGTCTCAAGAATGAAGATAAGAGAAACAAACGAACAAATATAATAAAATGGGATAGGTTATAAAGTCTGCAGATTATTCTTGATTTTGAGAGGTTATCTTCTTGCTTTTTCTTTTCTCTCCCTCTTCCTGGTCGGTGACTCTGTACCCCGGGTTCTGCCCCTTTGGCACGCTCAGGTAGAGGTTTGCAGTTGATAGTCTCTATGGCAATGTCATGTATTGTGCTTTATTCTCGTTGGGAGTCGAGGCTCATTAGCATTTATAGGCTCCGACAGTGAGAGAGTCCGTGTTCCTGGAGCCTTTCTCCTAGTCTTTCCTTCCTCAATTAGTAGCCTGATAGTCCAGGTATGGGGTTGCTGCTGCCTCTGCCTGGATAGTAAGAGGCTCAAATTGCTGGCAACTCCTCACTCTATTTCCACTCAGCACAGGGCTCTGGGTAAGGCTCAGTCAGTCAGAGCTGCTAGCATAATCAGGCGGGCTTTCCGCCCACTCGAAGACCTCTGGCTCTGCCACTCTATTCAGTAACACAAGCGGGCGCCCACTTCCGGGGCGCTTGGAGGAAACTCTCACTCACTGTCTGCAACCAGGATATCCGGCCAGCAGTCTCACGCTCTGAGTGAAACCCCCAACCGCAGGGAAAAGTTGCAGCGTTGGAATTGAGTCTCGCTCCGTCCCCGTGTGCGGCTTTTGCAAGGCGCTGGGGCGGCCCGAGATTCCGCTTTGGCCCACACAAAGGCCCCTGACTCTGCCCCTCTCTGCGATAACACGGGCGCGCACTGCCGAGGCACTCGGAGGAATCGCTCACTCCTTATCTGCGCGCGCAAACCAGGATATGAGGCCGGCCGTGGTTCCCTCTGAGTGAAACAGCCTCCAGCACGGAAAATCTCCACCTTTGGAATTAGTTCTCACTCCCTCCCGTGCGTGGCTTTCCCAGGGCGCTGGGGCTGCCCAGAGACTCTGCCCTCAGCCCACAGAAAGGCCTCTGACCCTGCCTCTCCGTGGGGCAACACGGGCACCCACTTCCGCGGCTTAGGAAGAAATCTCTCTTCCACTAACTGCGCACCGACCAGGAGACCGGGTAAAATGCCGCTCCGCTTGTCTTTCTTTGTTTGGGTTTGGCACGAGTGTTAGCTTGTATTGCCCGGGTTGCCACAGGATCAGATTTTCCTCGGCTTGGATCTCTGAGCCACAGCCTGGTTCGGCCGTTTTTGCTGCGGGGGCCTGGATCTATTCACCCCCTTTGCCCGCCTCAGTTTCTATATTCACAGTTACCAGAGAAAGCCGCCCTGTTTAGGTTAGTGAGGAAGGCGGAGCATTTCTTACTCCCTATTTCCTTCGGGGTTTGGTTATATATTTAGCCATTTTTTCACTCAATCATACCTTTGGGTGTATTGCGAAGAATCTGGAAGCTCCAAGTATAGGTTTTTCTATTTCTGGTTGAAGATCTTGTTGAGTTTTGGGGGAGATTTATCGGTATCGCTTCCTACTCCGCCATTACTCTGACGTCATCCTTGTGTGCTTTTTAAATGTCATCTTTTAATAACCTATAAAGAAAACAAAATTATTTGCTGTTTTTACTGTCTCCAACTCTCTTCAACATTTCTTTTCTTTCTTATATCAGTGTCTCTTTCTCTTTATCTTATTGTCCCTGAGTTGCTCATATTCTCTTGTGCTTTGTGTCTCAGATACAACAAAACATTGCTCTTCCTTCACTATCTTGTACTTCTTGTCTGTCTCTATTAACAACTTTATCTTGATACAATATTTTTTAAATCTATTTTAAAGTTAGATTAGTTTTTAAGAAGCACAAAAGTAAAAGAGGTTGTTTAATAGAATCTGTGGTCAAACCACTGTCTTCTTGTTCCTGTTTTCTGCCTGGGCACTTTGCTTTTTGTTGGTAATGGGAAAGTAATGGCTGTAAGGAGCAGATATGGTCCTTAAGTCCTGGAAAGAATAGAAAGAAACCTCTCCCATTTAAAAGTGGGATTGTGCTCCACCCAATTTTTATCAAAATTTTTATGCCCCTTTTTTTCTCTCTCACTTTCTTTTTTAAAGTTTTTATTTATTGGTTTTAGTGAAAGAGGAAGGGATAGAAAGAAAGACAGGAACAGCGATCTGTTCCTGTATGTGCCCTGACTGGGAATCAAACCAGCAACGTCTGTGGTTCAGGACAATGCTCTAACTGACCAAGATATCTGGCCAGGGCAAATCCTGCCCTATTTGAAGCTCAGCTTTTTATTCTAGGAAACCTTCTCTTTTGCCTGCATCCTTTAAGAAGTTGTCATTCATATCACAAGCTCTAGTACATTCTAGTTTTTTAATTGTTTCATATTGTAGTGCTGTTTCCCCCCTCCACTCTGAATAATGTAAACTTCTTGAAGGCAAGATTGTGATTTATTTAGAAAACAAATACACAAGCAACTATTTAAATAGCACTGTGACTCTAGATTATATACCCTGTAGGATCAGACTTTAAAATGAGCTAGTATGCCCTGGCCAAATTGCGCAGAGGTTGCTTTTTCAATTCCCCATCAGGGCACACATAGGAACAGATTGATGTTAGTGTCTCTCTCTCTCCCTTCTTCTTTATTGCTAAAATCAATTAAAAAATTTTAAATAATAAAAAAATAAAATTATCTAGTGTGTGACTAGGGTGTTTAATCATTTAGGTACAATTTTAGTTTCCTATATTTTATAAAAGATGGAAAAGGATCATTCTTTAAGAGACATTGTCATTTTATTCTTGTACATTTTAAGTTACTATTTTCTATTTACTTACTGATTGAATCTGTTTAATTATTGATTTTTAATAATGTGATAAGCACCTAAGATCCCACTACCCAAAACAAAACCCAGAACCATACCCTACATCTAATGCCGGCTCTTCATCAACCTGTTCCCTGCCTCTTCTCACCTTAGAACATAGAGAAGTAGGTATTGTTATCCATTGCAGATGAGGAATCTGAGACTTCCGGAGGTTGAGTTTTTTAGATCGCCCAGTAAATGTACCATCTAGGATCCAGACTTAGGTGTGTTAACTTTGACGCCTAGCCTCTCAATTGCTCATGTAGTCTCTCAATTGTTTATTTGCGGGATGGCAGAGAAGTGTTGTTCAATGAAATAAAGGAGAATTATCACCGAAGAAGGTAATGGTTCATCTCTAACTCTAACCTTGAGTTTTGCTTTGTTTTGTTTGTCTGGGTTTTTTTTTACCTAGCCCTTTCTAGGTTAGTTCATAGTTCAATTGTCCCAAGGCTGGACATACTACAGCTGGCTCAGGTTTCAAAAGCCACACCAAAAGGTGATATAATAAGGGCAGAATTATGTAAATTGATTGGGTTTGGAAGAGACACTTTTTCAAAAATGATAATGTCAATAGAAAGGCTTTATTTGTATATTGTAGATTAAACTCTCTTTTGATCTTTAATTAATGGTCCTCTATGCCTTTTTCAAGAATGGTTTCTCCTCTAATCTACATAACACATTCTCAACTCTTCCAAGGGTAATACATACTAGTACCATTTAGATGCTTAGGAGGGAACTTATTTCATTAATTACAATGGAGGTTTTAGGGTATTAGGAACTAATTCTACATCTAAACACCAGTTAAGAAAAGCTGGTGTATTTGGGGGGAGATAAATATTAAATAAATATGTACACAAGTATTAAATTAAAATTGTGAAAAGACATCGTGAGAGACTTTGACCATAGGTAGATCCTTGCCAAATCTATGGTTAGAAAAGAGAGCCTTTTATTCAAACAATTTTCCTGGTTAAAGTCTTTAACTTTTAAAATGTAATAGCAATTTTATGACTATACAAGTAATACTTTTTGTAGAAAACTTAAAAAAGATATAATGGAGAAAACCTATCACCTTAATCCCACACAGAAAATAAAGTCCTCCACTATGTTTTCTATGCATCTACATACATTTAATATTTTGTAGTCAGTACTGTCATTCTCTTTTTTATTATTTATTTAATTTATTAGGGTGACATTTCTTAATAAAATTACATAGTTTTAAGATATACAATTCTATAGTACATCCTCTGTACATTATATTGTGTGTTCATCATGCCAAGTCAAGTCTCCTCTATCGCCATTTATCCCCCCTTAACCCTCTTCTATTTTCCCCCAACTTCTTTCCCATGGTAATAACCATTCTGTTGACTGTATCTATAAAGTTTTTTTTCTTAATTCCTTCACTTTTTTCACCAAGGTTTTCTACACCTTCTGCTTGAAAAAGAAGGAGAAGGAGAAGAAACAAACAGAAGAACATAGTTATAAAAAAAAGGCAATAAATACATACCTTTCAATAATTACTTTAAATGTAAATAGCTTAAATGCCCCAATCAAAAGACCATGGGTAGCCCTGGCCAGTTACTCAGCAGTAGAACATCAGCCTGGCGTGTGGAAGTCCCGCGTTCAATTCCCGACCAGGTCACACAGGAGAAGCGCCCATCTGCTTTTCCACCTTTCCCCCTCTCCTTTCTCTGTCTTTCTCTTCCTCTCCTGCAGCCAGGCTCTATTGGAGCAAAGTTGGCCCCAGGCACTGAGGATGGCTCTGTGGCCTCCGCCTCAGGCGCTATAATGGCTCTGGTTGCAATGGAGGAACAGCCCAGATGAGTAGAGCATCGCCCCCTAGTGGGCATGCTGGGTGGATCCGGGTCTGGTGCAGGTGGGAGTCTGTCTCTCTGCCTCCTTGCTTCTCACTTCAGAAAAATACCAAAAGAAAAAAAAACAGACAAAGGGTAGGTGAGTGGATAAGAAATCAAGACCCATATATATGCTGTCTATAAAAGACTCATCTCAGAACAAAAGATACACACAGAATAAAAGTAAAGGAATAGGAAGAGATATTCCAAGCAAGTAAATGAAAGGAAAGAAAAACTGGAGTAGCAATATTTATATCTGCCAAAATAGATTTAAAAAAGAGACTATAGTTAAAGACAAAGAAGGACACTACATATTGATTAAGGAATCAATTCAACAAGAGGATATAACCCTTGTTAATATTTATTTATATAACATAGGAGCATCTAAATATATAAATCAAATGCTGATGGACATTAAGGAGAAATCAAAAGTAATATGGTTGTAGTAGGGGACTTTAACACCCCATTGATATCAATGAGTAGATCTGCCAAACAAAATATCAACAAGAAAATGGCAGCTTTAAATGATGCATTAGATGAGATGGATTTAATTGATATCTTCCGAGCATTTCATCCCAAAGCAACAGTATATACATTCTTTTCAAGTGCACATGGAACATTTTCTAGGATAGATAACATGTTAGAACATTAAACAAGTCTCAATAAATTTAAGAAGATTGAAATTATATTACACCAAGTTATGCAGGTTAACTAACCTGTTACTAAAAAATGAGTGGGTTAACAATGGGATCAAGGAAGAAATCAAAAGGTACTTCAAAACAAATTAGAATGACAGCACATCCACCCAAAATCTATGGGACATAGTGAAAGCAGTCTTAAGAGTCAAATTCATAGCATTACACATTTATCTCAAGAATAAGAAAAATCTCAAATAAATAATCTAACCTTACACTAATAGGAATTTAAAAAATAACAACAAAGAAAAACCCCCAAAGTGAGTAGAAGAAGAAATAGTAATGTTCAGAGTGGAAATAAACTACATAGAGTCTAAAAAAAAATACAAAAGATCAATGAAACCAGGAGCTGATTTTTTGAAAAGATAAACAAAATTGATAAATCTTTAACCAGACTCATCAAGAATAAAGAGGACCCAAGTAAATAAAATCAGAAATGAAAGAGAACTGACAGCTGATCTCACAGAAAAACAAAGGATTATGTGAAAATACCATGAACAATTATATACCAACAAACTGAATGTAGGTAGAGTGCAGAGCACATTCCTAGCAGCTGTGGCTGATGCAATGCTGCAAGAACACTCCAGCACCTGAAACCCTCCTAGGCCCACCCAGGAGGGAGCTTGCCCACTGTACGGAAGTAACTCAGAGCCAACCAGGCAGCTCCCTGACCTTTTCAGCCATTGTGTATATGTCTAGTTTGATTTTGTTCATCAGCATTTTGTAGTTTGCCTCATATAGATGTTGTACATATTTTGTTAGATTTATACCGAAGTATTTCACGTTTTTGTTGTGAATATAAATGGTATTGGATTTTTAATGTCAAATTACAATTGTTCATTGCTGGTATATAGAGAGATTTACATTTGTATATAAACCTTGTATCCTACAACTTTGCTATAATCACTTATTAGTTCTATGAAATTTTTGTTGTTGTTGAATCAAGGGTTTTCTACATAGATAATCATATCATCTGCAAACAAACATAGTGTTCGATCTTCTTTCCCAATATGCATATCTTTTATTTTCTTTCCATGTCTTACTACATTCACTAGAACTTCCAGTACAATTTTGAAAGGGAGTGGTAAAACGGGATATTCTTATTTTTGTTGTTAGTGGAAAAGTTTCTAGTTTTTATATCATTAAGTATGATGTTCCTTGGCATTTTTTTATACATCTTCTTTATCAATTTGGGAAATTCTTTATTCTTATTTTACTCAGAGTTTTTATCATGAATGAATGTTAGAGTTCGACAGATGCTTTCTCTGCATCTATAAATATGATAGTGTGAATTTTAGTTGATGTGATGGATTACATTCATTGATTTTCAAACACTGAAGCAGCTTTGCATACCTGTGATAAATCCTACTTGGTTGTAATATGTAAAAATTTTTTTTACACATGGTTATAATTAATTTGATATTTTGTTGAGGATTTTTGCATTGGTATTCATGAAAGATATTAGTCTCTAATTTTCTTTTCTTGTTATGTCTTTGTTTGGTTTTGGTATTAGAGTAATATTGGTCTCATAGAAAGGGTTAGGAAGTATTCCTCCTGCTTCAGTTTTCGGTAAGAGATTATGGAGAACTGGAATAATTCATTCCCGAATGTTTTGAGAAATTCACCAGTGAACTCATCCGTACCTGGTACTTTCTGTTTTGGCATGTAATTAATTATTAATTCAATTTTTTAGCTAGTAAATATTAGCCTATTCAGCTTATCTATTCCTCCATGTATGAGTTTTGGTAGGTTGCATCATTTAAGGGCACATTTCATCTATGTTATCAAATCTGTGGCCATATAATTGTTCATAATATTTTAATTATATATACATATTTTAGTACACGATTTGTAAATTTGGAAATAGTAATAGCTTTCATGATTATGTATTTTATTTTCTCTCTGTTAAAAGTGGCTCTAAAAACAGCCTGATAATTCACATAAGTAGGTAACAAGTTAAGCTTTATAAACATATGACAAATATTAAGTTGATGGCATTGAAACACTAGATTTGGATATAGGTAAGCATGCTGTTTGCTTTAAATCTTTGGTATCTTTGGCTTTTAATATTTTATTCTGATATTCAAGCAGAAAGTGTGTGACTCATTTTATATAATAAACTGATCAAAAAGTGGAAAATTTTTAAGGATGAAGGAATTTCCAAGTTTTTTGTATGTACCTAAATGGCTTTTTATATAAAAAGTATAGTCATTAGAAAGGTAAATAGGGACAATACAATTCAGAACTTTGGCTCCTGATTATAGATCGCCAAATCTAATCCTTTTCATCATTATCAGTGGTGACATAATTTTATTGCTTAAAGGTAAACTATAACTTCTTGATAATATACACTATATTAAGAATGACATACTCATTTCAATTAAGAAGGTAAAATAAGCAAATAATAAATATTAAAGTCAGCTTGACCAGGCAGTGGTGCAGTGGATAGAGTGTTGGATTGGGACACAGAGGACCCAGGTTCAAAACCCCAAGGTCGCCAGCTTAAGCATGGGCTCATCTGGTTCGAACAAGGTTCACCAGGTTGCTGGCTTGAGCAAAGGGTCACTTGCTCTGCTGTAGCCCCCTGGTCAAGGCACAAATGCGAAAGCAATCAATGAACAACTAAGGCGCTGCAACAAAAAATTGATGCTTCTCATCTCTCTCCCTTCTTGTCTGTCTGTCCCTATCTATCCCTCTGTCTCTGTCACACACACATACACACACACACACACAATAAATAAATAAATAAATAAATAAATAAATAAATAAATAAATAGATACTCTAGTCAGAGGGAATAAAATCAGTTGTGTGAAATGTTGTTTTATGTTTGCTGACAAATTTTTGCTTATACCTAAGATCATTTTCAGTTCAACATGTATGCAACACTATCTAGAATCTAATTTATGAGTGTTATTTTTATTGAGTTTTCAAATTTGAAATACTTTTGATCCAAAATAGGTACCAATGCCTTTGAAAAAAAGAGTTGATATCAATATAATCAGCCTGGGCTTTTTCTACTAGTTTTATTTTCTAATCCTTTTTTCCTCCAGTATTCATTGTTATCCTTCATAATTTCATAACAAAGTATCCAGATTATGTATTTTAGACTAATCAGGGACTTAAATCTCAAACGCTATTTTGAAGAGGTATAGAGTAAATAATTTTGGTATCTATAAATCAGCTGCATGCAGTGTGTATTATTACACAGCACTAAACCCTTTATAAAAACCAAGCATTTTTTTCTCCTGCTTTATGATGTGAATACAGTCTCTCATTCTCTCATGCTGCATATTAATTGGAAGCATTTCACAGCCAAGGTTTGTATTGTCAGTTATTGTGCATGTCCATTAAATGTGAAGGTGATGCAAAACTGTTTGCCAAACATCAAGTGTAACATCAGAGCCAAGACTGGCAGCAAAGTTATGAATAAGTTCTGGAAAATGAGTATTCAACATACTCTGCACTGGGGTAGTGCTCTCAGACTTATAATAATAAGTCTCTGTCTTTAGAATTAGTGGGACAATGTCTGGATGATTGAGGTGATGATATAACGAAGAACCCAGGCAGCGCTGTAGGGAAGACCAAGGAGAAAAGAGGAAGTAGTCATTTGCTGTGAAGCACTCCCATGCCTATCACTCTTCCAATGCCTTCTTTAACACATTTCAAAATTCCAGCATTATCTCAAATTTCCCCACTCTGTAATGTTTCAATTAGACTTGCTGCATAAAAAGGCATTGCCACCAAATAAATTAAGCTAACCTTACGGGCCAGGTCCTGCCAAGTAGTGGTTTTCATGGTGAATGGGACATTACTAAGTAATCATGTCCTGAAATGCCCCCACAGAGGGTGCCAGCACATTGGGGGATTTCCAATTCACAATGATTTCAGTAAAAGGTGTTCTCCTCTTTGTTTAGGATTCCACTTATGTAAAAACTCTCTTGGTCAAGCTGTAAATTCACTGATCATCACTGTTCCAAGTGTGACTTCCTGGACAGTAAATGTCCTTCCCATTCCTTTCCAAAGGTCCCTTGGTCCCTGAGTTTTGTTGAAGTTGTACATAATATTGATAATTGTAAATGGAGTGAGATGATAATGCCAAGCATGGTCATTAACCTGACATTGTGGTGTAGAGCAATGCAAGGCTGAGCCAGTTCATTTTCTGTCCAGAGATTTACAAGTCCAATACCAAATCCAACAAATCTGCTCAACTGTTCACACAGCACATAGCTAAGATGAGTGTCTTTTTTGGAGGTGATCCTGGAGAAAACATTTGTGTAAGGAAGGGAAAGGAGGGCCACTACAAGTGCAGAGGATCCAGGGTTTAATTATCTTTTTAATGTCCCTAGGATCAGTAGAAATGGCTCATTTCTGACAATACTAACTTGTGTCTTCTATCTTATTTTCCTAGTTAGACTGGCTAGAAGTGAAAATAGACTGAAGTTAGGTTAGTACTTAATTTCTCCTTACATTAACTATCTGTTCTTTTCAGCTTTTCCATTAAAACTTTTAGCATATTATTCCCAGTTGTTTTAAATTCACAATCTGAAACATCTGCCATACCTGAGTTTGGTTCTGATGCTTTCTCTGTCTCTTCAAACTGTTTTTAATTTTTTTTTCTTTTTTGTATTTCTCTGAAGTTGGAAATTTAGTATAAGGCAAAAGATTTATACCATCTGAAGAGAAACCAGAGCAGTTGTTGTTGCTGAAAGCCAGACATGATGTACTATGTAGAAAGGATTGAGGTAAATATGCCTTTATAGTGAGATTTTATATTTATCTGCCTAGGGGTTAGGCTCTGTTTCCTGCTTGCGGTAGCTGTAGGAATCAAAAAAAAGAAAATTCCTCTGGTGTCTTTGTTTTTGTCTCTGCTGTTTCCTTAGGTTTTCCTAAAGATTTCTTTTTTAAAAATGTCTGAGATGTGCAGTTCTTGTTGTATTTCTCTGTTATTGTACAGGAGCTCTATTGATGAGGTAGTAAGGTACTGGGGGAGAAAAACATTTTATAATTCTATGATTAGGTCTAAGCTTTTTAGTGAGACTATACTGGGGATGTAATCTTTATTCAGTTTTGTTTTGCTTCCCCTGAAGGTGAGATAGAAAAGCTAGAGTGAGCTGGAATTGAGTATTTCCCTTCCCTATATTGGTTAAACTCAGGTAAAACTGCCCTGGAAAAATAGTTTCTCTTGAGGGCAGGTCTTGTTAGAAGAAGAACTGAGAATTATCTAAGCCTATTTCACAAGGGCTACTTTTGCCAGAAGCAGGAGATCCCCCCCCCCCCAATGTTCCTGAGAGAGTCAGGTAAAGCTCTTAGATGTAAAATTCACAACAATGTAGAGGCCTCCCCAAAACTGGATTCTCCTGGAATTTTTATCTCTCAAACTTGTCCACACTGAGCCTCTAGCAATTAATTAATTACAGATTAAAATTTCCTACCCTCCTACTGGTTTTTGTGGAAGCTTCCGCTCCTGGGCTTTTGCTGCGATATGTTGCACTCTCTCTATTTGCCTATCTCTTGCTCCAATTTTGGAAAGTGTACTTTGCCTTGCGATCTCATTTCTCTGGTGGATCTGAGAAGAGTTGTTGATTTTTAATATGTTCAGGTTTTTTTTTATTTATTGTGAGGTCAGGAGCAATGATTTCAAGCTCCTTATATGCTGGACGGAAAACTAAAAATTCTTTGCTTCCATTTCTCTGTGTTACACAACTTTAATTGTGCCTTATTCATATTTTAAAGAGTTCAGAATGACCTACAAAACTGATTGTGTGCATATTATTTAAATGGAAACTAGATATTAAAGCTATGAAAAGAATGAAGCAAAAATAATGTTCATGTAGGCTATGGTAGTCATTGTGCTTGAGCATTACACTGGACCAGGAATTCCCTGAATAAAATCCCAAGAGAAAAATATTACAGCTTACATAGTTTTCTTTACCTTGCTGAATAAACATGACAATTTTTTAAAAAAATATATTTTATTGATTGATTTTACAGAGGCAGGTAGCGAGAAGTATCAGCTCATAGTTGTTTCACTCTAGTTGTTCACTATTGCTTGTCATATGTGCCTTCACCAGGCCAGCCCAGGGATTTGAACCGGCAACCTCAGCATACCAAGTCGCTGCTCTATCCACTGCACCACCACAGGCAGAGCTAACCCTGACAATTTTTGAATAAAGACAATATTCTCCTGCTTCTAAATTCTAAAATAAATTTACCACATGGAATAAACAAGTGGAGCATTGAGCAACAGGCATATTACAGATAATGGGTTTATCAACAGTCGACAGATACAGATGCCATTTTACATAGCCCTTTCTCATAGTAACTTTCAGTAAAAACCAATGTTAAATGTTTGGCTCAATGAAGGCAATTCTGAGAGGGTCTACATTAATATGCTCTAGATATGTACTCATACAGCATGACTCTAAGCCCAAACCTTTCAACCTTAAGGAATGAGTGGATGGTTTGGGAGTTTGTCTTTATTAAATATAACTTTTCTTAGTTAGGCTTTAGTAGTCAGTAGGTATTAGATGTCCAATAAATGACACCATTTTTTACCAACCATATTCAGAACTGACTGAAACATAAAATGTATCAGTCAGCAGATGAAGGTCACAGATGTCACCTTCATTACTCACAGGCTGATTTTGAAAATTGTGGCCTCTAAGTATAAACAAGTGGACCTCCCTCTATTGAATCCCAGAAATAGACTGACAAATCCACATGGTGTCAGGCAACAGCAGATCAGGAAAGACCCGCCTCAAAGGGCTTAGGAAAAGCAGAAAAGAATATTTGCTTTTTTCCCAAATGAAAGTAAAGGAACCTACTCATATTCAGTTTCTCCTTCCAAACTCCCCAGAAATATTGCACAATAAGGGCAGAGAGAAGCCAAGATGTTTAGTAATTAGGATTCTTTCACTAAAAAGGAAACATAGAAAGTAGGGAAGAAGCATCCATAAGAGTCATATCTGGATAGGTGATTCAAGTATGCACTCGCTGGCAAAAGATTTAAAGCAATGAATGCTGATTAAAGACATAATGATAATATCACTCTGTATGTCATATAAGTGTATGTCATATATGATACTTCTGGATGTCATATTTGCACTTCTGTTATGAAAGTTGAGAGGCTTAAGCTATTGGTCACTCAGATAGAGTGCCACCCCACCTTGGCTACTGCTGGGAGATGAGCATCTGTGAACCAAATCAAAATCCTCCACACACACAAAAAAAAACTAGGCCCTGGCCAGTTGGCTCAGCGGTAGAGCGTCGGCCCAGCATGTAGAAGTCCCAGGTTCGATTCCCGGCCAGGGCACACAGGAGACATGCCCATCTGCTTCTCTATCCTTCCCCCTCTCTTTTCTCTCTATCTCTCTCTTCCCTCCTGCAGCCAAGGCTCCATTGGAACAAACTTGGCCTGGGCACTGAAGATGGCTCCATGGCCTCCGCCTCAGGCTCTAAAAAAATGGCTCCAGTTGCAATGGAGCAACGCCCCAGATTGGCTGAGCATTGCCCTCTGGTGGGCATGCCAGGTGGATCCCGGTCGGGCACATGCGGGGGAGTCTGTCTGACTGCCTCCCCGCTTCTCGTTTTGGAAAAATACAAAAACAAACAAACAAACAAAACTTAGGCAAGTGTCCGATTGAGAGGGCATACTTCTATGCCCTGGTGCTGAATAAAGTAATTTTGACCTAGAAAACAATGCATTGTTTGCTTTTAGGGCTGTAACAAAAAGTCAATAACACCCTGCAAAATGCCACATTTTAAGCAGTGAAAGTTTTTGGTATCAACACTGGGCTGCATTAGCTGAAAAATGAGCTAACCCACCCACCTAGGTAACAAGCACAGGGACTTCCTGAATCAAACAAAGAGGGATCTAAAATTCTACAGAAAAATACATTTTGGGGGATAGTAAGAGGTTTTGTGGAAAAATATATTTTAATTTTAAAGGGAAAGATGAGAAATCAAGAAAATAGATATATAAGAAATACTTTTTGATTTGCCAAAATATCCACCAAATTGATATATTAAAGAGTTCAGTAATTTTATGGGTTAGGCTGATTAACCACAAATAATTTAGTTTAGTGACGCAGCTATCCCACAAACAAGGGTTGAAAACTGTGACCGGGATGTGGTTCAAGCCGTTTCAGAGTTGAACTTTAGCAGAGTTGCCCAGGGAAGAATTTCCACTTTTCACAGTTTCCTTCAGGAAGTTCCACTGGGAGCTCAATATGAGCAGCTAAAGAGTGTGAGTAACTGCTAACTCTTCCATTTGTCTTAGCAAAGGGACTTAATTAAGCTCAGTTATACACATAATTCACACATCTTTGATTGTTCTTTCTAAGCTCCTTTTATTATTGCTTTGGCTGCTAATTGCAGGTTGCCTGGAGTGGAAGGGAACTGAAATATGCAAAGAAAATACAATATATTCAGTATTTCTTTATTTAATAAAACTGCACCCGATAAACATATCCAGTAATTAGAGGAGACTGTATATGAATGCCATGGAAGAAGGAGATTTGGATAATAATAATTTCATAAAGTTAGCAAAAGTCACTATTATCCAGTTATCCCTCAATACCCATGAGGGATTGGTTCCAGAACCCCCCACAGATAGCAAAATACATGCATGTTCAAGTCCCTTGTATAAAAGGTTGTATAAAATGTCACACTGTGCATATAACCTGCACACATCCTCCTGTATACTTTAAAGCAGTGGTCCCCAACCTTTTTTGGGCCACGGGCGGATTTAATGTCAGAAAATATTTTCACGAACCGGCCTTTAGGGTGGGATGGGTAAATGTATCACATGACCGAGACAAGCGTCAAGAGTGAGTCTTAGATGGATGTAACAGAGGGAATCTGGTCATTTTTTACAAGTAAAACATCGTTCAGACTTAAATATAAATAAAACAGAAATAATGTAAGTTATTTATTCTTTCTCTGTGGACCGGTACCAAATGGCCCACGGACCGGTACTGGTCCGCGGCAGGGGGTTGGGGACCAGTGGTTTAAAGCATCTAGATTACTTATAATACCTAATACAATGTAAGTGATATGTAAATACTTGTAATACTTATTGCTTAGGGAATAATGACAAGAAAAAAAGTCTGTACATGTTCAGTATAAACACAACCATCTTAGGCCTAATTACATAGTAAACATCAGCAACAATGTTACATTTTAAAAAATATATTTCAATCTGCAGTTGGTTGACTCTGCTGATGCAAAACCCACAGATACGGAAGGATGACTGTATGTACTCATCCATGGTTAGTTGAATTCTTATTTCTTCAAGTTTGTTGGGGGCATCATGGTTAATATTGTTTCAAAGTCTGCATTTGATTCAAATGAAACTACATGCTAACTTCTTCACTTGGTAAATACATTGTAAAGGAAAGAAGAGAATTAACAACTTCTGGAGAAGAGACAAGATGGCCACAGAGTAGGTGGACGCTCCAATTCCCATTTCCCAGAACCAAGGTGGATTACAACTTAATTTGGAGAACAATCATCTTGAAAGACCAAATTTGGACTAAACTAAGAAGATTCTATAGCCGAGGATCACCAAAGAAGCCACACTGAGACTGGTAGGAAAGGCAGAGATGCAGAAAGGGCTGTCCCACTCCCGGGAGTGAGTGGCAGCCCGGAGGTACTCTTGAGATGGGGAAGGTTGCCTGGCAAGTTGTGGGTCTTCAGCCCCAAAACCAGAATCCTAGCCTAGAGCTCTGGAGCCTGGAAGGGGCTTACAGACTGTATTTGGCTGAGAAAAGAGCCTAGACACTGTTTGAGAGAAGGAGGCAGAACTCTAGGACCCAGGCTCTGCATTAAAGGGACTGCACAGAGAGCCTCGCTCACAGCCCCTTTCCCGGGCTCCAGGAGCTGGGAGCACAGGGAGGACTGGAGTTGCCAGCGGAGTGGTATGGGAGGCACAGGGGGAGACACTTTGAGAGATGATCACCCTAACCCCTGGGCTGAGTCACTTCCCAAATCTAAAGTGAACATTTTTCCTTGGAGCAGCCACAGCAGCAAAGAAAAGAAATTACCCCATCCACTGGAGGCTCTCCTGCCCCACTTAGAACAAAGGCGCTTAGAGGCAGGCAGCACCTTAGGGGCACAAATAGTGAGTGCAGAGGTCTAATCTACACCACATCCCGCACTGCTGAGAGCTCCCTGGAGTGGGCGAGCTGGCTGCGGAGGCCAGGGCAGTCCCGAGCGAGTGCATAAGGGCCGGCCCAGGGAGGCGGAAACCATGGCAGCCACCGTAGAGTTCTGGGCAAAGCACATACTCCTGCCTGTGTCATGGGTCCACCCTTGGCAGGGTCGGGGGTCCGCGCAAGCGCAGGCAAGCCCGCCAGCAAGAGTGGAAGCTGTGGCGGCCTCTGTGGAGGTCAGGGCCCGCGCGCAAACCCGCCCATGGTGCGGCACGCCCTCAGCGGCAGCGGAAGCCCGGCGACCTTGGGGGTGGTCCGAGTGGGCTTGCACAAATCTGGCCATGGAATTGGGAGCCATGGTGGCTGCTGAGGAGGTCTAAGTTGACGCGGAACACCCCTGGCGATGTGGACCCACCCTCTGCAGCCACAGAGGCCAAAGCGGTCCAAGCGGGTGGAAGCGGTCTGAGTGGGCCTGCACGAGCCCCCCCACAGAAGCAGAAGCTGCGGAGGCCCAAGACCATGAGCAAACTTGCCCGTGGCGCAGGCCTGCCCTCAGTGGCAGCGGAGGCCTGGCGGCCTTGGAAGCTGTCCCAAGCGGGCGGCGCAGCTGAGGCTGGGCGGCTGTGGAGGTGAGCTGGCTTTGGCAGCACCTGACCCCAAATGCCCCAAGCAGCAACAGCAGCAGTGGGCGGGTGGACAGACCACACCACGGGAGCACACGGGCCAAGTCTGCTGGACCCCTGTGACTAAACACACTACTGAGTGCTGAAAAAGAAGAAAAAAACAAAATAAAATAAAAGTCTGGATAGAATGACACCTGAGGATAAGGAGCAGACCACATCCAATACCAAACCTAATCACTGAGTTACAGCAATAAGAGGCAACAGAAAGCGGATCTCAGGGGAACTTGAACTCTTTTTTTATTTATTTTTATTAATGAAAAAATTTTTATTAATGTTAATGGGGTGACGTCAATAAATCAGGGTACATATATTCAAAGAAAACATATCCAGGTTATCTTGTCATTCACTTATGTTGCATACCCATCACCCAAAGTCAGATTGTCCTCTGTCACCTTCTATCTAGTTTTCTTTGTGCCTCTCCCCCTCTCCCTGCCCTTCTCCCTCCTCCCCCCCACCCCCAAACCAACCACCACACTTTTGTCCATGTCTCTTAGTCTCGTTTTTATGTCTCACCAATGTATGGAATCATGTAGTTCTTGGTTTTTTCTGATTTACTTATTTCAGTCCCTATAATGTTATCAAGATCCCACCATTTTGTTGTAAATGATCTGATGTCATCATTTCTTATGGCTGAGTAGTATTCCATAGTGTATATGTGCCACTTCTTCTTTATCCAATCTTCTATTGAAGGGCTTTTTGGTTGTTTCCATGTCTTGGCCACTGTGAACAATACTGCAATGAACATGGGGCTACATGTGTCTTTACATATCAATGTTTCTGAGTTTTGGGGGTATATACCCAGTAGAGGGGTTGCTGGGTCATAAGGTAGTTCTATTTTCAGTTTTTTGAGGAACCACCATACTTTCTTCCATAATGGTTGTACTACTTTACATTCCCACCAACAGTGACTGAGGGTTCCTTTTTTGCCACAGCCTCTCCAACATTTGCTATTACCTGCCTTGTTGATAATAGCTAATCTAACAGGTGTGAGGTGGTATCTCATTGTAGTTTTGATTTGCATTTCTCTAATAACTAATGAAGATGAGCATCTTTTCATATATCTGTTGGCCATTTGTATTTCTTCTTAGGAGAAGTGTCTGTTCATGTCCTCTTCCCATTTTTTTATTGGATTGTTTGTTGTTGAGTTTTATGAGTTCTTGTATATTTTGGTTATTAGGCCCTTATCTGAGCTGTTGTTTGAAAATATCATTTCCCATTTAGTTGGCTCTCTGTTTATTTTGTTGTCAATTTCTCTTGCTGAGCAAAAACTTCTTATTCTGATGTAGTCCCATTCATTTATCTTTGCCTTCACTTCTCTTGCCTTTGGAGTCAAATTCATAAAATGCTCTTTAAAACCCAGGTCTATGAGTTTAGTACCTATGTCTTCTTCTATGTACTTAATTGTTTCAGGTCTTATATTTAGGTCTTTGATGCATTTTGAATTAATTTTAGTACAAGGGAACAAGCTGTAGTTGAGTTTCATTCTTTTGCATGTGGTTTTCCAGTTTTCCCAGCACCATTTGTTGAAGAGGCTTTCTTTTCTCCATTGTGTGTTGTTGGCCCCTTTATCAAAAATTATTTGACTATATATATGTGGTTTTATTTCTGGACTTTCTATTCTGTTCCATTGGTCTGAGTGTCTATTTTTCTGCCAATACCATGCTGTTTTGATTGTCATGGCTCTATAATATAGTTTGAAGTCAGGTATTGTAATGCCTCCAGTTTCATTCTTTTTCTTTAGGATTGCTTTAGCTATTTGGGTTTTTTTACAGTTCCATATAAATCTGATGATTTTTTGTTCCATTTCTTTAAAAAATGTCATAGGAATTTTGATGGGAATTGCAATAAATTTATAAATTGCTTTGGATAATATGGCCATTTTGATTATATTTATTCTTCCTATCCAAGAACAAGGAATATTTTTCCATCTCATTGTATCTTTTTTGATTTCCTTTAACAATGCTCTGTAGTTTTTGTTATATAGGTCCTTTACATTATTTGTTATGTTTATTCCTAGGTATTTTATTTTTTTTGTTGTTGCAATCGTGAAGGGGATAATTTTTTTGAGTTCATTTTCTAATATTTCATTGTTGGCATATAGAAAGGCTATGGACTTTTGTATATGTTATGTTAATTTTGGCTATGTTAATTTTGTATCCTGCGACCTTACTGTATTGGTTTATTGTTTCTAGTAATCTTTTTGTGGAGTCTTTGGGGTTTTCGATGTATAAGATCATATCATCTGCAAAAAGTGATACCTTTACTTCTTCTTTTCTGATATGGATGCCTCTTATTTCTTTCTCTTGTCTGATTGCTCTGGCCAGAACTTCTAGCACCACATTAAATAAGAGTGGAGAGAGTGGACAACCCTGTCTTGTTCCTGATTTAAGGTGGAAAGTCCTCAGTTTCATGCCATTTAATATGATGTTGGCTGATGGTTTATCATATATGGCCTCTATCATGTTGAGATATTTTCCTTCTATACCGGTGTTTCCCAACGTGGGGCCCATGCCCTACAGGGGGGAATTCGATAGTTAAGGGGGGCAATTTGAAAATGGACTTGACACAACTTTAACTCTTTCGCCTCGGGCCATTTAAATGCAATGCTAGATATCGGTGCCAAATTTAACAAAAAATGCAATTCTTAAGTAATTGCGGTAAATAATTATTAAGTATAATTTCGTTTGACAAGACCAAAATATCAACTGGGTGATTGGCGTCGTCAAGTAAACTTCGTCCTGGGTTCACCGCGGAGCATGCCGTCTGCCGCAGGGAACCCGGGACGTTTTAAAAACTCGCTAAACAACGCAGTTATTCTCACCTAATTGGCCCATCGCAACTTCTGTAGTGTTTCACATCATTCAGTTGGTGTTAATTTGAAATAAGTGTCAGTCAAAACTGTTGTAAAAGCTCGTTGATTTAATAAATATACATATATATATTGTATAGATATAATTGGTAACTTTGATTTTATTTTTATCAATATTAAACTCTTTATTAAGTACTTCTAGCATCGGGGCTAGAAAGCAATAATATTTTATAATTATTATTGGGGCTATAATAGTGCATGCACGACAGTTTTAACTTTAGAAGCATAACTTTCCAGAAAATTTTGTCAAGTGGAAAAAATATAGATACCTTTTGATTTGCGGTGGTAGTGTAGTAAATGTGTTATATATATTTAAATAAATATGAATTTTTAGTATAAGTTTACTCTATGTCACATTGAATATATTTTTACACATATTTTAATATTAGTTTTTAATTGATCTTATTTTTATTTCTTATAGCCCATAGTAAAATGAGTGGTGCAAGCAAGAAAAACACTCGTCAATATTCAGAGGAATATTTAAAATTTGGGTTCATACCCGCTGTGCACGATGAGCGGATTCCTTTTTGTCTTTTATGCCAGCAATGCTTGACCAACGAATCAATGAAACGAGGTCGTCTTGAGGCTCATTTGAAGGCGAAAGAGTGCTCATATTAATTCAGATTTGAGTTACTTTAAAACTTTAAAGAAAATTTTTGAAAAAAGAACATTAAAGTCTCTATTTACTGCTCATACTTCAACTAATAATCGTGTTCTTGAGGCTAGTTATCAAATTTCTTTATTCATCACTAAAACTGGAGAAAATCACACTACAGGAGAGAATTGAATAAAACCGTCAATATCAGCATTTCTTAAAATGGTTCTTGAAAAAGATGACAAAGATGTAAAAGCTATGCCACTCAGTAACAATTCTGGTAGCAGAAGAATAGACAAAATGAGTGAGGATATTGAAAAACAACTTATTGAAAAGCTGAAAACAAGAAAATTCTTCTTGCAAATGGATGAATCAACTTGGAGAGACAGTGAGGCAGTATTGATAACTTATGTAAGATATATTGATAAAGGACATTTTGCTGAAGAAATGTTGTTCTGTAAAAGATTAGAAAGCACCACTACCTCCAAAGATATATATAATAAGCTAAAAAACTACTTAGATGTCAATGATATACCAATGAAAAATATAACATCTTGTGCTGCACATGGTGCTCCCAATATGATGGGCAAGAAAAATGGCTGCTTAAAATTGATGAAAGATGCAAATCCAGAAATGATTCTTGTGCATTGTGTTATTCACAGGGAAAACTTGGTAGCTAAAAACATCTCGCCTGTTCTGAATGAAGTATTACATACAGTAATAAAGTGTGTTAATGCTATTAAAGCTAGTGCCAAATGTGAGCATCTTTTCAAGCTATTTTGTGAAGAACAAAATGAAGACCATGTGAGACTTTTTCTTCATACTGAAGTAAGATGGCTATCTAAAGGAAACTGTTTGAAAAGATTTATGGAACTGTTTGATACTCTTAGTGATTTTTTAAGCGACAAACCTGAACTGAAGTATCTGTTAATAGATGGTAAAGCATTTGTGAGTTATTTAGCCAATATCTTTGAAAAACTAACTATATTAAATAAGCAACTTCAAGGAACAAATAAAACTCTTGTCGATGCAAAAGCAAAGATATTTGGTTTCATTACCAATATTGAGTTATGTCAGAAACATATTAACAACAAAATCTTTAAACAGTTTCATTGGCTCCAAAAATGTGAAGTAAATGATACTGCTTTACTTGTTATTGTCAATTATTTGAATATTCTATCGGCTGATTTAAAAGAAAGATTTTCTGATTTAAAACAAATTGATTTCCCAACATGGATGATGCAGCCAATGTTAGTGGATTTGTCTGATATATCAAATATGCAGTATCAAGAAGAACTCGCAGAATTGCAAAATGATGAGTCAGTTAAAGCTTTATTTAATATCAAAGGAGCTGATTCCTCATGGCTTTGTGAGGAAACAGAAATCAAATACCCAAATTCAACCAAATGTGCAAGAAAACTATTGCTACCGTTTCCATCTTCATTTTTAGCTGAATGTGGATTTAGTGCTGTAAATGATTTACTGGTAAAAAAAAAAAAAGAAATCGGCTGGATATAACACAACGTGGAGACTGGAGACTAAATCTAACCAAATTGGAACCTAATATAAAATCTCTGTGCAGCAAGCATCAAGCGCAAGGATCACACTAAATTAAAATAATAAATTAAGATGACGTCAGAGTAATGGCGGGGTAGGAAGCGATACCGATAAATCTCCCCCAAAACTCAACAAGATCTTCAACCAGAAACAGAAAAACCTATACTTGGAGCTTCCAGATGCTTCGCAATACACCCAAAGGTATGATTGAGTGAAAAATTGGCTAAATATATAACCAAACCCCGAAGGAAAAAGGGAGTAAGAAATGCTCCGCCTTCCTCACTAACCTAAACAGGGCGGCTTTCTCTGGTAACTGTGAATATAGAAACTGAGGCGGGCAAAGGGGGTGAATAGATCCAGGCCGCCACGGCACAAACGGCCGAACCAGGCTGTGGCACACAGATCCAAGCCGAGGAAAATCTGATCCTGTGGCAACCCGGGCAATACAAGCTAACACTCGCGCCAAACCCAAACAAAGACAAGCGGAGCGGCCATTTTACCCGGTCTCCTGGTCGGTGCGCAGTTAGTGGGCGAGAATTTCTTCCTAGGCCCCGAGAGTGTGTGCCCGTGTTGCCCCACGGAGAGGCAGGGTCAGAGGCCTTTCTGTGGGCCAAGGACAGAGTCTCTGGGCAGCCCCAGCGCCCTAGGAAAGCCACACACGGGAGGGAGTGAGAACTACTTCCAATGGTGGAGATTTTCCGTGCTGGTGAGGGTTTCACTCAGAGGGAACCGCGGCCGGCCTCATATCCTGGTGTGCGCGCGCAGATAAGGATTGAGCGATTCCTCCGAGTGCCTCCGCAGTGCGCGCCCGTGTTATCGCAGAGAGGGGCAGAGTCAGGGGCCTTTGTGTGGGCCAAAGCGGAATCTCGAGCCGCCCCAGCGCCTTGCAAAAGCCGCGCACGGGGACGGAGCGAGACTCAATTCCAACGCTGCAACTTTTCCCTGCGGTTGGGGGTTTCACTCAGAGCGTGAGACTGCTGGCTGGATATCCTGGTCGCAGACAGTGAGTGAGAGTTTCCTCCAAGCGCCCCCCAGAAGTGGGCGCCCGCTTGTGTTACCGGACAGAGTGGCAGAGCCAGTGGTCTTTGAGTGGGCGGAAAGCCCGCCTGATTATGCTAGCAGCTCTGACTGACTGAGCCTTACCCAGAGCCCTGTGCTGAGTGGAAATAGAGTGGGGAGTTGCCAGCTCTTTGAGCCTCTTACTATCCAGGCAGAGGCAGCAGCAACCCCATAGCTGGATTATCAGGCTACTAATTGAGGAAGGAAAGACTAGGAGAAAGGCTCCAGGAACACGGACTCTCTCACTGTCGGAGCCTATAAATGCTAATGAGCCTCGACTCCCACAAGACTAAAGCACAATACATGACATTGCCATAGAGACTTATCAACTGCAAGCCTCTACCTGAGCGTGCCAAAGGGGCAGAACCCGGGGTACAGAGTCACCAACCAGGAAGAGGGAGAGAAAAGAAAAAGCAAGAAGATAACCTCTCAAAATCAAGAATAATCTGCAGACTTTATAACCTATCCCATTTTATTATATTTGTTCGTTTGTTTCTCTTATCTTCATTCTTGATACTTTTTTTTTCTTCCTCCAATTTGGCCGATTAACTCTCTACTGGTCTTACTCTCTCCTCTCCTTGAACTACACTACCCATAAGTGTTACATCTCCCATTATCTTTTCTCTTCTCTTCCTTTCTCTCTATGAGGGTTGCACTCCAAAACCCTTAACTCTCTCTCTCTCTCCTTTCTTTTTTCTTCTTTTAGTGGTTCCCTCTTTTTTTTCTCTCTCTCTCTTTCCTTTCTCCCTCTATATTAGTTTCTTCCTTTCTCCTTTACATCTCCTCTCATTCAAACCTCAATAACAAACAAATTATCTTATCTGGGACTCAAACCTATGTTTGTGGCATTTTGGGGGGTTTTTACTTCACCTTTTTAACTCACTAGCAGTGCTCCCATCCCTGGCTCTCCATATTATCTAGTTCTTGTTCCACTAAATACAATAGTAAGTTTTTAATTTGTCCCCCCATTTTTCCATTTTCCTCTTATTCCTCTCATCATAACTCTTAGAAAACCAACACCTAAAAGCAAATCATTTTATTCTTGACCCAAATTTTTTCCTTATTTGCTTTTTGTGGGTCCATACGCTCTTTTTTTTTTCTTTTTTTTCCTTTTTTTTTTTTTTTCTTTTTTTCTTTTTTGCCCCTTTATTACTTTTCCCCAATTCAGGCCCTCCATCACAGGCATTGTTTGTTATAACTCACAGTCCACCACAAGATTTTCTCAAGAAAGAGGGGAGAGGAGAGGAGAGGAAAAAAGGAGGGGGGGAATAATTTCCTTTTTTAAAAAATTTTTATTTTATTTTATTTTTCTTTATTTCATTATTAATTTTTTTTAAAAAAAACAACTCTTTTCGATTTTTTATTTATTTTTTATTTTTTTTAACTTTTTATTCTTTATTAAATCTCATTAATACTATCAACAAAACCACCCTCAGATGCCATTAAGGAAGAGAAAATCGAATATCATGGATACAAAAGAAAGAGAGGTAACACAGCTAGATGAGGAAAAATCTATGGAGAAAAAATTTAATATATTGGAAAACTTGGAGCTAAATGACAGAGAATTCAAGATAGAAATCCTAAAAATCCTCCGAGATATACAAGAAAACACAGAAAGGCAATATAGGGAGCTCAGAAAACAACTCAATGAACACAAAGAATATATGTCCAAGGAAATTGAAACTATAAAAACAAATCAAACAGAGATGAAAAACTCAATTCACGAGATGAAAAACGAAGTAACAAGCTTAGCTAATAGAACAGGTCAGATAGAAGAGAGGATTAGTGAAATAGAAGACAAGCAACTTGAGGCACAACAGAGAGAAGAAGAAAGAGACTCAAAAATTAAAAAAAATGAGATAGCCCTACAAGAATTATCTGACTCCATCAAAAAGAATAACATAAGAATAATAGGTATATCAGAGGGAGAAGAGAGAGAAAATGGAATGGAGAACATACTCAAACAAATAACAGATGAGAACTTCCCAAGCCTGTGGAAAGAACTAAAGCCTCAAGTTCAAGAAGCAAACAGAACTCCAAGTTTTCTTAACCCCAACAAACCTACTCCAAGGCATATCATAATGAAATTGACACAAACCAACAGCAAAGAAAAAATTCTCAAGGCAGCCAGGGAAAAGAAGAATACAACATATAAAGGAAGGCCCATTAGATTATCATCAGATTTCTCAGCAGAAACTCTACAAGCTAGAAGAGAGTGGACCCCAATATTTAAAGTCCTGAAAGAGAGGAACTTTCAGCCACGAATACTATACCCATCAAAGCTATCCTTCAAATACGAAGGAGAAATAAAAACATTCACAGATACAGAAAAGATGACGGAATTTATCATGAGAAAACCCCCACTCCAGGAAATACTAAAGGGGGTTCTCCAATCAGATACAAAGAACAAAAAAAAAACAGAGCCACAAATAAAAGCTCCAAGAAGAACACAATAAAACCAAATTTAAACTGTGACAACAACAAAAAGAAAGAGGGGGAGAAGACGGAGATTAACAGTAGCAAAGGACGATGGAGTGCAAAAGTACTCACAAAATAGTTCGCTACAATGAACAGGGTAGGGACCCTTTTCATTACTCAAAGGTAACCACCATTGAAAAAACCACCACAGAAGCACATGAGATAAAAAAGATAGCAACAGAGGAAAGATGTATGGAATACAACCAAATAAAAACAAAAGATAGAAAAACGAAAGAGAAGGATCAAACAAGACACGAAACTAACAGAAAGCAAGATATAAAATGGCAATAGGGAACTCACAAGTATCAATAATTACACTAAATGTAAACGGATTAAACTCACCAATAAAAAGGCACAGAGTAGCAGAATGGATTAAAAAAGAAAATCCAACTGTATGCTGCCTACAGGAAACTCATCTAAGTAACAAGGATAAAAACAAATTCAAAGTGAAAGGCTGGAAAACAATACTCCAAGCAAATAACATCCAAAAAAAAGCAGGTGTAGCAATACTCATATCGGATAATGCTGACTACAAGACAGCAAAAGTACTCAGAGACAAAAATGGCCATTTCATAATGGCTAAGGGGACACTGAATCAAGAAGACATAACAATTCTTAATATATATGCACCAAACCAAGGAGCACCAAAATATATAAGACAGCTACTTATTGATCTTAAAACAAAAACTGACAAAAATACAATCATACTTGGAGACCTCAATACACCGCTGACGGCTCTAGATCGGTCATCCAAACAGAGAATCAACAAAGACATAGTGGCCTTAAACAAAACACTAGAGCACCTGGATATGATAGACATCTACAGGACATTTCATCCCAAAGTGACTGAGTATACATTTTTCTCCAGTGTACATGGATCATTCTCAAGAATTGACCATATGTTGGGCCACAAAAACAACATCAGCAAATTCAGAAAAATTGAAGTTGTACCAAGCATATTTTCTGATCATAAAGCCTTGAAACTAGAATTCAACTGCAAAAAAGAGGAAAAAAATCCCACAAAAATGTGGAAACTAAACAACATACTTTTAAAAAATGAATGGGTCAAAGAAGAAATAAGTGCAGAGATCAAAAGATATATACAGACTAATGAAAATGACAATACGACATATCAGAATCTATGGGATGCAGCAAAAGCAGTGATAAGAGGGAAGTTCATATCGCTTCAGGCATATATGAACAAACAAGAGAGAGCCCAAGTGAACCACTTAACTTCCCACCTTAAGGAACTAGAAAAAGAAGAACAAAGACAACCCAAAACCAGCCGAAGAAAGGAGATAATAAAAATCAGAGCAGAAATAAATGAATTAGAGAACAGAAAAACTATAGAAAAAATTAATAGAACAAGGAGCTGGTTCTTTGAAAAGATCAACAAAATTGACAAACCCTTGGCAAGACTTACCAAGGAAAAAAGAGAAAGAACTCATATAAACAAAATCCAAAATGAAAGAGGAGAAATCACCACGGACACTGTAGATATACAAAGAATTATTGTAGAATACTATGAAAAACTTTATGCCACTAAATTCAACAACCTAGAAGAAATGGATAAATTCCTAGAAAAATACAACCTTCCTAGACTGAGTCAAGAAGAAGCAGAAAGCCTAAACAGACCTATCAGTAGAGAAGAAATAGAAAAAAACATTAAAAACCTCCCCAAAAATAAAAGTCCAGGCCCTGACGGCTATACCAGCGAATTTTATCAAACATTCAAAGAAGACTTGGTTCCTATTCTACTCAAAGTCTTCCAAAAAATTGAAGAAGAAGCAATACTTCCAAACACATTTTATGAGGCCAACATAACCCTCATCCCAAAACCAGGCAAGGATGGCACAAAAAAAGAAAACTACAGACCAATATCTCTAATGAATACAGATGCTAAAATACTAAACAAAATACTAGCAAATCGAATACAACAACATATTAAAAAAATAATACATCATGATCAAGTGGGATTCATCCCAGAATCTCAAGGATGGTTCAACATACGTAAAACGGTTAACGTAATACACCATATCAACAAAACAAAGAACAAAAACCACATGATCTTATCAATAGATGCAGAAAAGGCTTTCGATAAAATACAACACAATTTTATGTTTAAGACTCTCAACAAAATGGGTATAGAAGGAAAATATCTCAACATGATAAAGGCCATATATGATAAACCATCAGCTAACATCATATTAAATGGCACTAAACTGAAGGCTTTCCCCCTTAAATCAGGAACAAGACAGGGTTGTCCACTCTCTCCACTCTTATTTAATGTGGTACTAGAGGTTCTCGCCACAGCAATCAGACAAGACAAAGAAATAAAAGGCATCCATATCGGAAAAGAAGAAGTAAAGGTATCACTTTTTGCAGATGATATGATCCTATACATCGAAAACCCCAAAGAATCCACAAAAAGACTACTAGAAACAATAAGCCAATACAGTAAGGTCGCAGGATACAAAATTAACATACAGAAGTCAATAGCCTTTCTATATGCCAACAATGAAACAACTGAGAAGGAACTCAAAAGAATAATCCCCTTCACGATTGCAACAAAAAAAATAAAATACTTAGGAATAAACATAACAAAGAATGTAAAGGACTTATATAATGAAAACTATAAACCATTGTTAAGGGAAATCGAAAAAGATATAATGAGATGGAAGAATATACCTTGTTCTTGGCTAGGAAGAATAAATATAATCAAGATGGCTATATTACCCAAAGCAATATACAAATTTAATGCAATTCCCATCAAACTTCCAATGACGTTTTTTAAAGAAATAGAGCAAAAAATCATCAGATTTATATGGAACTATAAAAAACCCCGAAAAGCCAAAGCAATCCTAAAGAAAAAGAATGAAGCTGGGGGCATAACAATACCTGACTTCAAACTCTATTATAGGGCCACGACAATCAAAACAGCATGGTATTGGCAGAAAAATAGACACTCAGACCAATGGAACAGAATAGAAAGTCCAGAAATAAAACCACATATATATAGTCAAATAATTTTTGATAAAGGGGCCAACAACACACAATGGAGAAAAGAAAGCCTCTTCAATAAATGGTGCTGGGAAAACTGGAAAGCCACATGCAAAAGAATGAAACTGGACTACAGTCTCTCCCCCTGTACAAAAATTAACTCAAAATGGATCAAAGATCTAAACATAAGACCTGAAACAATTAGGTACATAGAAGAAGACATAGGTACTCAACTCATGGACCTGGGTTTTAAAGAGCATTTTATGAATTTGACTCCACAGGCAAGAGAAGTGAAGGCAAAAATTAATGAATGGGACTACATCAGACTAAGAAGTTTTTGCTCAGCAAGAGAAACTGATAACAAAATAAACAGAAAGCCAACTAAATGGGAAATGATATTTTCAAACAACAGCTCAGATAAGGGCCTAATATCCAAAATATACAAAGAACTCATAAAACTCAACAACAAACAAACAAACAATCCAATAAAAAAATGGGAAGAGGATATGAATAGACACTTCTCCCAGGAAGAAATACAAATGGCCAACAGATATATGAAAAGATGCTCATCTTCTTTAGCTATTAGAGAAATGCAAATCAAAACGGCAATGAGATACCACCTCACACCTGTTCGATTAGCTGTTATTAGCAAGTCAGGTAATAGCAAATGTTGGAGAGGCTGTGGAGAAAAAGGAACCCTCATACACTGTTGGTGGGAATGTAAAGTAGTACAACCATTATGGAAGAAAGTATGGTGGTTCCTCAAAAAACTGCAAATAGAACTACCTTATGACCCAGCAATCCCTCTACTGGGTATGTATCCCCAAAACTCAGAAACATTGATACGTAAAGACACATGCAGCCCCATGTTTATTGCAGCATTGTTCACAGTGGCCAGGACATGGAAACAACCAAAAAGCCCATCAATAGATGACTGGATAAAGAAGATGTGGCACATATACACTATGGAATACTACTCAGCCATAAGAAATGATGACATCGGAACATTTACAGCAAAATGGTGGGATCTTGATAACATGATACGAAGCGAAATAAGTAAATCAGAAAAAACCAGGAACTGTATTATTCCATACGTAGGTGGGACATAATACTGAAACTAAGAGACATTGACAAGAGTGTGGTGGTTACGGGGGGGAGGGGGGAATGGGAGAGGGATAGGGGGTGGGGAGGGGCACAAAGAAAACAAGATAGAAGGTGACAGAGGACAATCTGACTTTGGGTGGTGGGTATGCAACATAATTGAACGACAAGATAACCTGGACTTGTTATCTTTGAATATATGTATCCTGATTTATTGATGTCACCCCATTAAAAAAATAAAATTATATAAAAAAAAAATAATAATAAATTAATATAGAAAAATCTGTATTAAAATTATTTGGAATTTAAATTTCTGTTTTTTATTATATGTTTTGAAATTTTACTTACTGTGTTTTGTTAACAATTTTATAGTGATTTCTTCCTAGAACCTATCATTTATGTTTATTAAGTGAACAAATCAATTTTTTTTTACTTTTTTTAAAATTATTTTTTATTTTTTATTTTTTTAATTTATTTTTATTTTTTTAATGGGGCAACATCAATAAATCAGGATACATATATTCAAAGATAACAAGTCCAGGTTATCTTGTCGTTCAATTATGTTGCATACCCATCACCCAGAGTCAGATTTTCCTCTGTCACCTTCTATCTAGTTTTCTTTGTGCCCCTCCCCCTCTCCTTTCCCTCTCCCTTTCCCCCTCCCCCTCTATAACCACCACACTCTTATCAATGTCTCTTAGTTTCACTTTTATGTCCCACCTACGTATGGAATAATGCAGTTCCTGTTTTTTTCTGATTTATTTATTTTGCTTCGTATCATGTTATCAAGATGCCACCATTTTGCTGTAAATGATCCGATGTCATCATTTCTTATGGTTGAGTAGTATTCCATAATATATATGTGCCACATCTTCTTTATCCAGTCATCTATTGACAGGCTTTTTGGTTGTTTCCATGTCCTGGCCACTGTGAACAATGCTGCAATAAACATGGGGCTGCATGTGTCTTTATGTATCAATGTTTCTGAGTTTTTGGGGTATATACCCAGTAGAGGGATTGCTGGGTCATAAGGTAGTTCTATTTTCAGTTTTTTGAGGAACCACCATACTTTCTTCCATAATGGTTGTACTACTTTACATTCCCACCAACAGTGGATGAGGGTTCCTTTTTCTCCACAGCCTCTCAAACATTTGCTATTACCTGTCTTGCTAATAATAGCTAATCGAACAGGTGTGAGGTGGTATCTCATTGCAGTTTTAATTTGCATTTCTCTAATAACTAAAGAAGATGAGCATCTTTTCATATATCTGTTGGCCATTTGTATTTCTTCCTGGGAGAAGTGTCTGTTCATATCCTCTTCCCATTTTTTTATTGGATTATTTGTTTGTTTGTTGTTGAGTTTTATGAGTTCTTTGTATATTTTGGATATTAGGTCCTTATCTGAGCTGTTGTTTGAAAATATCATTTCCCATTTAGTTGGCTTTCTGTTTATTTTGTTATCAGTTTCTCTTGCAGAGAAAAACTTCTTAGTCTGATGTAGTCCCATTCATTAATTTTTGTCTTCACTTCTCTTGCCATTGGAGTCAAGTTCATAAAATGCTCTTTAAAACCAGATCCATGAGTTGAGTACCTATGTCTTCTTCTATGTACTTAATTGTTTCAGGTCTTATGTTTAGATCTTTGATCCATTTTGAGTTAATTTTAGTACAGGGGGACAAACTGTAGTCCAGTTTCATTCTTTTGCATGTGGCTTTCCAGTTTTCCCAGCACCATTTATTGAAGAGGCTTTCTTTTCTCCATTGTGTGTTGTTGGCCCCTTTATCAAAAATTATTTGACTATATATATGTGGTTTTATTTCTGGACTTTCTATTCTGTTCCATTGGTCTGAGTGTCTATTTTTCTGCCAATACTATGCTGTTTTGATTGTCGTGGCCCTATAATAGAGTTTGAAGTCAGGTACTGTAATGCCTCCAGCTTCATTCTTTTTCTTTAGGATTGCTTTGGCTATTTGGGGTTTTTTACAGTTCCATATAAATCTGATGATTTTTTACTCTATTTCTTTAAAAAATGTCATTGGAAGTTTGATGGGAATTGCATTAAATTTGTATATTGCTTTGGGTAATATAGCCATCTTGATTATATTTATTCTTCCTAACCAAGAACAAGGTATATTCTTCCATCTCATTATATCTTTTTTGATTTCCCTTAACAATGGTTTATAGTTTTCATTATATAAGTCCTTTACATTCTTTGTTATGTTTATTCCTAAGTATTTTATTTTATTTTTGTTGCAAACGTAAAGGGGATTATTCTTTTGAGTTCGTTCTCAATTGTTTCATTGTTGGCATATAGAAAGGCTATTGACTTCTGTATGTTAATTTTGTATCCTGCGACCTTACTGTATTGGCTTATTGTTTCCAGTAGTCTTTTTGTGGATTCTTTGGGGTTTTTAATGTATAGGATCATATCATCTGCAAAAAGTGATACCTTTACTTCTTCTTTTCCGATATGGATGCCTTTTATTTCTTTGTCTTGTCTGATTGCTCTGGCTAGAACCTCTAGTACCACATTAAATAAGAGTGGAGAGAGTGGACAACCCTGTCTTGTTCCTGATTTAAGGGGGAAAGCCTTCAGTTTAGTGCCATTTAATATGATGTTAGCTGATGGTTTATCATATATGGCCTTTATCATGTTGAGATATTTTCCTTCTATACCCATTTTGTTGAGAGTCTTAAACATGAAATTGTGTTGTATTTTATCAAAAGCCTTTTCTGCATCTATTGATAAGATCATGTGGTTTTTGTTCTTTGTTTTGTTGATACGGTGTATTACGTTAACTGTTTTACGTATGTTGAACCATCCTTGAGATTCTGGGATGAATCCCACTTGATCATGATGTATTATTTTTTTAATATGTTGTTGCATTCGATTTGCTAGTATTTTGTTTAGTATTTTAGCATCTGTATTCATAAGAGATATTGGTCTGTAGTTTTCTTTTTTTGTGCCATCCTTGCCTGGTTTTGGGATGAGGGTTATGTTGGCCTCATAAAATGTGTTTGGAAGTATTGCTTCTTCTTCAATTTTTTGGAAGACTTTGAGTAGAATAGGAACCAAGTCTTCTTTGAATGTTTGATAAAATTCGCTGGTATAACCGTCAGGGCCTGAGCTTTTATTTTTGGGGAGGTTTTTAATGTTTTTTTCTATTTCTTCTCTACTGATAGGTCTGTTTAGGCTTTCTGCTTCTTCTTGACTCAGTCTAGGAAGGTTGTATTGTTCTAGGAATTTATCCATTTCTTCTAGGTTGTTGAATTTAGTGGCATAAAGTTTTTCATAGTATTCTACAATAATTCTTTGTATATATACGGTGTCCGTGGTGATTTCTCCTCTTTCATTTTGGATTTTGTTTATATGAGTTCTTTCTCTTTTTTCCTTGGTAAGTTTTGCCAAGGGTTTGTCAATTTTGTTGATCTTTTCAAAGAACCAGCTCCTTGTTCTATTAATTTTTTCTATAGTTTTTCTGTTCTCTAATTCATTTATTTCTGCTCTGATTTTTATTATCTCCTTTCTTCTGCTGGTTTTGGGTTGTCTTTGTTCTTCTTTTTCTAGTTCCTTAAGGTGTGAAGTTAAGTGGTTCACTTGGGCTCTTTCTTGTTTGTTCATATATGCCTGAAGCGATATGAACTTCCCTCTTATCACTGCTTTTGCTGCATCCCATAGATTCTGATATGTCGTATTGTCATTTTCATTAGTCTGTATATATCTTTTGATCTCTGCACTTATTTCTTCTTTGACCCATTCATTTTTTTTTTTTTTACTTTATATTATTATTATATATATATATTTTTTTATAATTTTATTTTTTTAATGAGGTGACATCAATAAATCAGGATACATATATTCAAAGATAACAAGTCCAGGTTTGACCCATTCATTTTTTAAAAGTATGTTGTTTAGTTTCCACATTTATGTGGGATTTTTTTCCTCTTTTTTGCAGTTGAATTCTAGTTTCAAGGCTTTATGATCAGAAAATATGCTTGGTACAATTTCGATTTTTCTGAGTTTGCTAATGTTGTTTTTGTGGCCCACATATGGTCAATTCTTGAGAATGATTCATGTACACTGGAGAAAAATGTATACTCAGTCACTTTGGGATGAAATGTTCTGTAGATGTCTATCATATCCAGGTGCTCTAATGTTTTGTTTAAGGCCACTATGTCTTTGTTGATTCTCTGTTTGGATGACCGATCTAGAGCCGTCAGCAGTGTATTGAGGTCTCCAAGTATGATTGTATTTTTGTCAGTTTTTATTTTAAGGTCAATAAGTAACTGTCTTATATATTTTGGTGCTCCTTGGTTTGGTGCATATATATTAAGAATTTTTATGTCTTCTTGATTCAGTGTCCCCTTAGCCATTATGAAATGGCCATTTTTGTCTCTGAGTACTTTTGCTGTCTTGTAGGCAGCATTATCAGATATGGGTATTGCTACGCCTGCTTTTTTTGGATGTTATTTGCTTGGAGTATTGTTTTCCAGCCTTTCACTTTGAATTTGTTTTTATCCTTGTTACTTAGATGAGTTTCCTGTAGGCAGCATACAGTTGGATTTTCTTTTTTAATCCATTCTGCTACTCTGTGCCTTTTTATTGGTGAGTTTAATCCGTTTACATTTAGTGTAATTATTGGCACTTGTGAGTTCCCTATTGCCATTTTATATCTTGCTTTCTGTTAGTTTTGTGTCTTGTTTGATCCTTCTCTTTTGTTTTTATATCTTTTGTTTTTATTTGGTTGTATTCCATACATCTTTCCTCTGTTGCTATCTTTTTTATCTCATGTCTTCTGCGGTGGTTTTTTTAATGGTGGTTACTTTTAAGTAATGAAAAGGGTTCCTACCCTGTTCATTGTAGTGAACTATTTTGTGAGTACTTTTGCACTCCATCATCCTTTGCTACTGTTAATCTCCGTCTTCTCCCCCCTTTCTTTTTGTTGTTGTCACAGTTTAAATTTGGTTTTATTGTGTTCTTCTTGGAGCTTTTACTTGTGGCTCTATTTTTTTTGTTGTTGTTCTTTGTATCTGATTGGAGAATCCCCTTTAGTAATTCCTGGAGTGGGGGTTTTCTGATGATAAATTCCCTCATCTTTTCTGTATCTGTGAATGTTTTTGTTTCTCCTTCATATTTGAAGGATAGCTTTGATGGGTATAGTATTCGTGGCTGAAAGTTCCTCTCTTTCAGGACTTTAAATATTGGGGTCCACTCTCTTCTAGCTTGTAGAGTTTCTGCTGAGAAATCTGATGATAGTCTAATGGGCCTTCCTTTATATGTTGTATTCTTCTTTTCCCTGGCTGCCTTGAGAATTTTTTCTTTGCTGTTGGTTTGTGCCAATTTCATTATGATATGCCTTGGAGTAGGTTTGTTGAGGTTAAGAAAACTCGGAGTTCTGTTTGCTTCTTGAACTTGAGGCTTTAGTTCTTTCCACAGGCTTGGGAAGTTCTTGTCTATTATTTGTTTGAGTATGTTCTCCATTCCATTTTCTCTCTCTTCTCCCTCTGATATACCTATTATTCTTATGTTATTCTTTTTGATGGAGTCAGATAATTCTTGTAGGGCTATCTCATTTTTTTTTTAATTTTTGAGTCTCTTTCTTCTTCTCTCTGTTGTGCCTCAAGTTGCTTGTCTTCTATTTCAACTAGTCCTCTCTTCTATCTGACCTGTTCTATTAGCTAAGCTTGTTACTTCGTTTTTCAGCTCGTGAATTGAGTTTTTCATCTCTGTTTGATTTGTTTTTATAGTTTCAATTTCCTTGGACATATATTTTTGTGTTCATTGAGTTGTTCTCTGAGCTCCCTAAATTGTCTTTCTGTGTTTTCTTGTATATCTCGGAGGATTTTTAGGATTTCTATCTTGAATTCTCTGTCATTTAGCTCCAAGGTTTCCAATATATTAAATTTTTTCTCCATAGATTTTTTCCTCATCTAGCTGTGTTACCTCTCTTTCTTTTGTATCCATGATATTCGATTTTCTCTTCCTTAATGGCATCTGAGGGTGGTTTTGTTGATAGTATTAATGAGATTTAATAAAGAATAAAAAGTTAAAAAAATAAAAAATCGAAAAGAGTTGGTTTTTAAAAAAAATTAATAATGAAATAAAGAAAAATAAAATAAAATAAAAAATTTAAAAAAAGGAAATTATTTTCCCCCTCCTTTTTTCCTCTCCTCTCCTCTTCCCTCTTTCTTGAGGAAATCTTGTGGTGAACTGTGAATTATAACAAACAATGCCTGTAATGGTGGGCCTGAATTGGGGCAAAGTAATAAAGGGGCAAAAAAAAAAAAAAAAAAAAAAAAAAAAGAAAAAATAAGGGGGTATGGACCCACAGAAAGCAAATAAGGAAAAAATTTGGGTCAAGAATAAAATGATTTGCTTTTAGGTGTTGGTTGACTAAGAGTTATGATGAGAGGAATAAGAGGGAAACAGAAAAATGGGAGGAAAAATTAAAAAATTACTATTGTATTTAGTTTAACAAGAACTAGATAAAATGGATAGCCAGGGATGGGAGCACTGCTAGTGAGTTAAAAAGGTGAAGTAAAAAACCCCCAAAATGCAACAAACATAAGTTTGAGTCCCAGATAAGATAATTTGTTATTGAGGTTTGAATGAGAGGAGATGTAAAGGAGAAAGGAAGAAATTAATATAGAGGGAGAAATGAAAGAGAGAGAGAGAAAAAAAGAGGGAACCAGTAAAAGAAGAAAAAAGAAAGGAGAGAGAGAGAGTTAAGGGTTTTGGAGTGCAACCCTCATAGAGAGAAAGGAAGAGGAGAGAAAAGATAATGGGAGATGTAACACTTATGGGTAGTGTAGTTCAAGGAGAGGAGAGAGTAAGACCGACAGAGAGTTAATCGGCCAAATTGGAGGAGGAAAAAAAATATCAAGAATGAAGATAAGAGAAACAAACGAACAAATATAATAAAATGGGATAGGTTATAAAGTCTGCAGATTATTCTTGATTTTGAGAGGTTATCTTCTTGCTTTTTCTTTTCTCTCCCTCTTCCTGGTCGGTGACTCTGTACCCTGGGTTCTGCCCCTTTGGCACGCTCAGGTAGAGTTTTGCAGTTGATAAGTCTCTATGGTGATGTTATGTATTGTGCTTTAGTCTCATTGGCAGTTGAGGCTCATTAGCATTTATAGGCTCCGACAGTGAGAGAGTCCGTGTTCCTGGAGCCTTTCTCCTAGTCTTTCCTTCCTCAATTAGTAGCCTGATAGTCCAGGTATGGGGTTGCTGCTGCCTCTGCCTGGATAGTAAGAGGCTCAAAGAGCTGGCAACTCCCCACTCTATTTCCACTCAGCACAGGGCTCTGGGTAAGGCTCAGTCAGTCAGAGCTGCTAGCATAATCAGGCGGGCTTTCCGCCCACTCAAAGACCTCTGGCTCTGCCACTCTGTCCGGTAACACAGGCGGGCGCCCACTTCCGGGGTGCTTGGAGGAAACTCTCGCTCACTATCTGTGCGTGCAGACCAGGATATCTGGCCAGCAGTCTCACGCTCTGAGTGAAACCCCCAACCGCATGGAAAAGTTCCAGTGTTGGAATTGGCTCTCGCTCCGTCCCCATGCGCGGCTTTTGCAAGGCGCTGGGGCGGCCCGAGATTCTGCTTTGGCTCACACAAAGACCCCTGACTCTGCCCCTCTGTGTGATAACACGGGTGCGCACTGCCAAGGCACTTGGAGGAATCTCTTGCTATCTGCGTGCGCAGACCAGGATATCAGGCTGGCTGCGTTTCCTGGCCGCTGAGTGAAACCCCCACCAGCACCGAAAAGTTCCACCGTTGGAATTAGTTCTCACTCCCTCCCGTGCGCGGCATTCCCGGGGTGCTGGGGCTGCCCAGAGATTCTGCTTTCAGCCCACACAAAGGCCTTGGACTCTGCGTCTCTGTGGGGTAACACGGGCACCCACTCCCGGGGCTTTGGAAGAAATCTCTCGCCCACTATCTGTGCACGCCGACCAGAAGATCGGGGAAAATGGCTGCCCCGCTTGTCTTTCTTTGTCTGGGTTTGGCTCAAGTGTTAGCTTGTATTGCCCGGGTTGCCACAGGAACAGTTTTTCCTCGGCTTGGATCTTTGTGCCTCAGCCTGGTTCAGCCGTATGTGCTGCGGCCTGGATCTATTCACCCCCTTTGCCCACCTCAGTTTCTATATTCACAGTTCCCAGAGAAACTGCCCTGTTTAGGTTAGTGAGGAAGGCGGAGCATTTCTTACTCCCTATTTCCTTCAGGGTTTGCTTATATATGCCAATTTTTCGCTCAACCATACCTTCGGGTGTATTGCGAAGCATCTGGAAGCTCCAAGGATAAGTTTTTCTGTTTCTGATTGAAGATCTTGTTGAGTTTTGGGGGAGATTTATCAGTATCGCTTCCTACCCTGCCATTACTCTGACGTCATCCACAAATCAATTTTTTAATGTTAAAAATTATGTATGTTACATAGGGGGGACATAAAAATTTTAGAAAGGTTAAGGTGGGGCATGACACAAAAAAGGTTGGGAAACACTGCTGTATACCCATTTTGTTGAGTTTCTTAAACATAAAGTTGTGTTGTATTTTATCAAAAGCCTTTTCTGCATCTACTGATAAGATCATGTGGTTTTTGTTCTTTGTTTTGTTGATATGGTGTATTATGTTAACTGTTTTACGTATGTTGAACCATCCTTGAGATTCTGGGATGAATCCCACTTGATCATGATGTATTATTTTTTTAATATGTTGTTGTATTCGATTGGCCAGTATTTTGTTTAGTATTTTAGCATCTGTATTCATAAGAGATATTGGTCTGTAGTTTTCTTTTTTTGTGCCGTCCTTGCCAGGTTTCGGTAAGAGGTTTATGTTGGCCTCATAAAATGTGTTTGGAAGTATTGCTTCTTCTTCAACTTTTTGGAATACTTTGAGTAGAATAGGAACCAAATCTTCTTTGAATGTTTGATAGAATTCACTAGTATAACTGTCTGGGCCTGGACTTCTATTTTGGGGGAGGTTTTAATATTTTTTTCTATTTTCTCCCTGCTAATTGGTCTATTTAGGCTTTCTGCTTCTTCATGACTCAGTCTAGGAAAATTATATTGTTCTAGGAATTTATCCATTTCTTCTAGATTGTTGAATTTGGTGGCATATAGTTTTTCATAGTATTCTACAATAATTCTTTGTATATCTATGATGTCTGTGGTGACTTCTCCTCTTTCATTTTGGATTTTGTTTATATGAGTCCTTTCTCTTTTTTCCTTGGTGAGTCTTGCCAAGGGTTTTGTCAATTTTGTTGATCTTTTCAAAGAACCAGCTCCTTGTTTTATTAATTTTCTCTATAGTTTTTCTGTTCTCTTTTTCATTTATTTCTGCTCTGATTTTTATTATTTCCTATCTTCTGCTGATTTGGGTTTTTTTTTTTTTTTTTCCTGTTCCTTAAGGTGTGAAGTTAAGTGATTCACTTGGGCTCTCTCTTGCTTGTTCATATAGGCCTGAAATGATATGAACTTCCCCTTTTTACTGCTTTTGCTGCATCCCATAGGTTCTGATATGTCGTATTGTCATTTTCATTTGTCTGTATATATCTTTTGATCTCTGCACTTATTTCTTCTTTGACCCATTCATTTTTTAAAAGTATGCTGTTTAGTTTCCACATTTTTGTGGGGTTTTTTCCCTCTTTTTTGCAGTGGAATTCTAGTTTCAAGGCTTTATGATCAGAAAATATGCTTGGTACAATTTCAATTTTTCTGATTTTGCTGATGTTATTTTTGTGGCCCAACATATGGTCAATTCTTGAGAATGTTTCACGTACATTAGAGAAAAATATATACTCTGTTGCTTTGGGATGAAGTGTCCTGTAGATGTCTATCATATCCAGGTGCTCTAGTGTTTTGTTTAAGGCCAATATATCTTTATTGATTCTCTGTTTGGATGACTGATCTAGAGCCGTCACGGTGTATTGAGGTCTCCAAGTATGATTGTATTTTTGTCAGTTATTGTTTTTAGGTCAATAAGTAACTGTCTTATATATTTTGGTGCTCCTTGGTTTGGTGCATATATATTAAGGATTGTTATGTCTTCTTGATTCAGTGTCCCCTTTATCATTATGAAATGACCATTTTGTCTCTGAGTACTTTTTTTGTCTTGTAATCAGCATTATTACATACGAGTATTGCTACACCTGCTTTTTTTTGATGTTATTTGCTTGGAGTATTGTTTTCCAGCCTCTCACTTTGAATTTGTTTTTATCCTTGTTGCTTAGATGTGTTTCTTGTAGGCAGCATACAGTTGTATTTTCTTTTTTAATTTATTCTGCTACTTTGTGCCTTTTTATTGATGAGTTTCATCCATTTACATTTAGAGTAATTATTGACACTTGTGAGTTCCCTATTGCCATTTTTTAAATTGCTTTCTGTTAGTTTTGTATCTTTTTTGATTCTTCTCTTTCATTTTTCTATCTTTTGTTTTTGTTTGATTGTATTCCATACATCTTTCCTCTGTTGCTATCTTTTTTAAATCATGTGCTTCTGTGGTTGTTTTTTCAATGGTGGTTACCATTAAGTAATGAAAAGGGTTCCTACCCAGTTCATTGTAGTGCACTATCTTGTGAGTACTTTTGCACTCCATCGTCCTTTGCTACTGTTAATCTCTGTCCTCTCCCCCCCCTTTTTTTTGTTGTCACAGTTTAAATTTTGTTTTATTGTGTTCTTGGTGGAGCTTTTACTTGTGGTTTTGTTTTGTTTTGTTCTTTGTATCTGATTGGAAAACCCCTTTTAGTAATTCTTGGAGTGGGGGTTTTCTGATGATAAATTCCCTCATCTTTTCTGTATCTGTGAATGTTTTTATTTCTCCTTTGTATTTGAAGGATAGCTTTGATGGGTATTGTATTCTTGGCTGAAAGTTCCTCTCTTTTAGGGCTTTAAATATTGAGGTCCGCTCTCTTCTAGCTTGTAGAGTTTCTGCTGAGAAATCTGACGATAATCTAATAGGCCTTCCTTTATATGTTGTATTCTTCTTTTCCCTGGCTGCCTTGAGAATTTTTTCTTTGTCATTGGTTTGTGCCATTTTCATTATGATGTGTCTTGGAGTGGGTTTGTTGTAGTTAAGAAAACTCAGTGTTCTGTTTGCTTCTTGAATTCGAGGCTTTAGTTCTTTCCACAGACTTGGGAAGTTCTTGTCTATTAGTTGTTTGAATATATTCTCCATTCCATTTTCTCTCTTTTCTCCCTCTGATATACCTATTATTCTTATGTTATTCTTTTTGGTGGAGTCAGACAATTCCTGTAGGGCTTTCTCATTTTTTTTTTAAATTTTTAGTCTCTCTCTTTTTCTCTCTGTTGTGCCTGAAGTTGCTTGTCTTCTATGTCACTAATCCTACCTTCTATCTGACCTGTTCTATTAGCTAAGCTTGTTACTTCATTTTTCAGTTCATGAATTGAGTTTTTCATCTCTGTTTGATTTGTTTTTATAATTTCAATTTCCTTGGTAATATATTCTTTGTGTTCATTGAGTTGTTTTCTGAGCTCCCTAAATTGTCTTTCTGTGTTTTCTTGTATACCTCTGAGTATTTTTAGGATTTCTACTTTAAATTCTCTGTCATTTAGCTTCAAGGTTTTCATAAATTAAATTTTTTCTCCATAGATTTTTCCACATCTATCTGTGCTACTTATCTATCTTTTGTATCCATGATATTCAATTTCCTTTTTCTTAATGGCATCCGAGGGTGGTCTTGTTGATAGCACTAATGAGAATTAATAAAGAATAAAAAGTTTAAAAAAAGTTAAAAAAATTTAGGAAACAAACCCCCAAAAATTAATAATAATTTATTATTTCCTCCCCCTTTTTTTTCTTCTCTTCCCCCCCTCTCCCCTCCTCCTTAGGAAAATGTTGTGATGAACTGTGAATTATATTATGCTAAATGGGACAAAAACATCTTATAACAAAGGGCCTGAGTTGGGGGGAAGTGTTCAAGGGGCAAAAAATGGAAGTAGGGACCCACAAAATGCAAAAAAGGAAAAAATTTGGGTCAAGTATAAAATGATTTGCTTGTAAGTGATGGTCACCTAAGAGATATAATGAGAGGGATAAGAGGGAAACAGGAAAAAGGAAAAAAAATAACTATTGTATTAAGTGGAGCAAAACTAAATAGAGTGGAGATCCTGGGTTGGGAGGAATGCTAATGAGTTTAAAAGTGAAGTAAAAAGTACCTAAAATGCCACACAAAAAAAACCCCTGAGTCCCAAATTAAATAATTTGTTCGTGATTGAGGATTGAATGAGAGGAAAAGTAAAAGGAGAAATGAATAAACTAATAGAGAGGGAGAAATAAGGGAAAGGGGAAAAGGAAAATAAGAAAAAAGAAAAAAAACAAAGAGAGAGAGAGAGTTAAGGGTTTTGGAGTATAACCCTCATGGAGAGTAAGAAAGAAGAAAAAAATAAAATGTAACACTTATGGGTAGTGTAGTTCAAGAAGAGGAAAGAATAAGATGGGCAGAGAATAAAAGGACAAAGGTGGAGGATATAGAAATAATAATAATAAAGGCAAGAAGATGGAAGAAACAGAAAATAATGGAATAAGTTATAAAGTCTATGGATTTTTCTTGATTTTGAGAGGTTAACTTCTTCCTGTTTCTTTCCTCTCCCTCTTCCTGGTCGGTGACCCTGTACCCAGGCTCTGCCCCTGTGGCACGCTTAGGTAGAGATTTGCAGTTGATGAGACTCTACGGCGATGTCATATATTTGGCTTTAGTTTCGTTGGTAGTCAAGGCTTGTTAGTGTTTGCAGGCTCCAACAACGAGAGAGTCCATTTTCCCGGAGCCTCTCTCCAGTCTCTCCTTCTTGAATTAGCAGCCTGATGATCCAGTTATGAGGCTGCTGCTGCCTCTGCCTGGAGAGTAAGAGGTTCAAAGAGCTGGCAAATCCAGACTCTATCCCCACTCAATGCAGGGCTCTGGGTAAGGCTCTAGCAGTCAGAGCTGCCAGTGTAATCAGGCAGGGCTGGGAGTCAATTGCTCTCAAGGTGACTTTCTATGAGCCTCTAGTCCTGTTCAGCACACCTAGCACTCTGTGGGACCACTCTCCCCAGGCTTTCTGCACTTTGTAACCTGTTTTGGCTGGGAAGGACATGCCCTAGTCACTGCCTGCAGTACAGGAGGTCTTAATATCTGCCAAGTCCCTCTTTTTAGTGTATATCCCTGAGTATGAAAGCTCTGCCAATCAGAAGTTGCCCCCACCCCTTTAGCAAGAGGCACTAAAAAATATCACACCTCTTATCTTAGATAGCTGAACTGAGAGAGATCTTGTCAATTAGAGCTGCATACATCAGTTGGGAGGTGAGCAGACTTTGGATTAAGCTAATTTCAGCAATTGGATCTGCCGATCTGCTCCAGAAAGGACTGCAAGCTGCCCGTGTGCCCTCCCCTGATGCTTGATTGTTAGCTTGAATGGCTGGGTGAAACGCACCACCCACCTAGAAAAGCTCCGGCACAAGGAAGTTCACTTTGGCACACTCCCCACATGCCGCTGGCAGCTGCTGCTCGTGGTGCCGGTGTTTGCTCGCAGCGCGCGTGGGCGTTTGCTTGCGTGGGCTGATTCACCACAGGCACACTCTTTCCTCAGCTTGAATGAATGTCTGTGCCACAGCCTAGCTTCCTCCACACCCTTAGCCCCCCAGACTCTCAGTTCCAAGTGAAAACAGTCTTTGCTTAGGTTAGTGAGGAAGGCAGAGTGTTCCTTTGTCCAACTTATTTGATTCAGGGTTGATTATATATTTAGTCAATTTTTCGCTTTATCCTACCTTCACCTTCAGTGTATGGAGCTCCTGGATACTCCAAGGATAGATTTTTCTGTCTCTGGTTGATGAACTTGTTGAAATTTTGGGGAGATTTGTCAGTTGCGCTCCTCATGGCGCCATTTCTCTGACATCACTCCTCGGAACCTGAAGTTTTAAAGGAACTTCTCCCAGGCCAAGAATAGATAAAAGCAAGCCTAGGAATGCAGCTGATATTTACAACAGCACCTGGGCCCAGCAGAGGCAGCTACAAGATCTGAATAACCAGTAGCTTCAAAAAGGTTGATAAGAGGCCCTGGCCGGTTAGCTCAGTGGTAGAGTGTTGGCCTGGTGTGCAGAGGTCCTGGGTTTGATTCCTGGCCAGGGCACACAGGAGAGGTGCCCATCTGCCTCTCCACCCCTCCCCTTCCCCTTCCTCTCTGTCTCTCTCTTCCCCTCCTGCAGCAAGGCTCCATTGGAGCAAGATGGCCCGGGCACTGTGGATGGCTCCTTGGCCTCTGCCCCAGGCGCTAGAGTGGCTCTGGTCATGGCAGAGTGTCGCCCCCTGGTGGGCGTGCCGGGTAGATCCCGGTCGGGCGCATGCGGGAGTCTGTCTGACTGTCTCTCCCCATTTCCAGCTTCAGAAAAATAGAAAAAAGAAAACAAAAGAAAACAAAAAGGTTGATAAGAGCCAGGCATAAGCAGTGATCCCCCACTGATCTGCACCAGGCCCCAGACAGAGAGGTCCAGGGCAAGCACATTCAGTGGCCAGATACGGAAAGCACCAGTTCAAGACCTAACAACCCTTGTTAGAGTGGAAGCATAAGGAAGGAATCCTCACACCTGACCCAGCTCAGACATAGAAAATGCCAACACAAACAGCAAAAAGAACAGTGATAGCAGATAAGTAGCCCACAGTAGATTACAAACAACAGCTGATGACAACCCAAGAAGACCTAAAAAAAACACAACTGAAAATTGGAGGCAGACAATACCAACTCTATACTTAGCTAGCTTTACAAACAACACACCCAAATGAGGAGTGTATTCACAGACAAAATGGGAAGACAGAGAAATACAACCCAAATGAATCAGCAAGAGAAATCTCCAGAAAAAAGAACTGAGTGAGCTAGAAATACAAACCACCGGATGCAGAGTTTAAAATAATAATTATTAGAATCCTCAAAAATCTTAGAGCAACAATGGATGGACACAATGAGCACCTAAATAAAGAGATAACAACCAATAAAAAGGACTTGAAATAATAAAGAAGAACCAGTCAGAAATGACAAATACAATATCAGAAATGAAGACTACACTAGAAGGAATTAAAAGCAGGCTGGATGAAGGAGAGGACTGAATCAGAGATTTAGAAGACAAGATAAACAAAAGCACAGAAATGGAGTAGCAAAAAGAAAAGAGGCTCAAAAAGTCTGAGGAAACTCTAAGACAGCTCTGTGACAACATAAAGAGAAACAACATCTGCATCATAGGGGTTCCTGAAGAAGATAAGAAAGAACAAGGGATAGAGAGCCTGTTTGAAGAAACCATAGCTGAAAACTTTCCTAAATTGATGCAGGAAAAAGTCACACAAGTTCAAGAAGCACAGAGAATTCCATTCAAGAGAAACTTAAAGAAATCCACACCAAGACACATCATAATTAAAATACCAAAGCTAAGAGATAAAAAGAAAATATTAAAAGCTGCAAGGAGAAAAAAAGTCAATCACTTACAAAGGAGCCCCCATAAGGATGATATCTGACTTCTCAACAGAAACACTTGAGGCCAGAAGGAATGGCAAGAAATATTCAAAATAATGCAGAACAAGAGCCTACAACCAAGACTTCTTTATCCAGTAAGGCTATCGTTTAAAATTGAAGGAGAAATAAAAAGCTTCCCAGACAAAAAAAAAAAACCTCAAGGAATTCATTACAGCCAAACCAATGCTGCAAGAAATGTTAAGGGGACTGTTGTAAGCAGAACAAAGGGGGGGGGGAAATATGGTAAAAGAGGAATGTAGGTTTAAAGAATAAAATGGCAATAAACAAATACATATCAATAGTAACCTTAAACACAAATGAATTAAATGATCCAATCAAAAGACAGGGTAGCTTTATGGATAAGAAAACAAGACCCATACATATGCTGTCTACAGAGACACACCTCAAAAAGATACACATAGACTGAAAGTAAAAGGTTGGGAAAAAAATATTTCATGCAAATGGAAATAAAAAGAAAAGCTGTGGTAGCAATACTTATATCTAGTTCTTTTAGATGCACAGTTAAGTTGTTTAAAAACAAAGGCTGTTATAAAGGATAAAGAAGGTCACTACATAATGATACAAGGAGCAATCCAACAGGAAGATACAACCATTATAAGTATCTATGCACCTAATATAGGAGCACCTAAATATATAAAGCAGACTTTGATGGACATAAAGGACAAGATCAATAGCAATACTATAATAGTAGGGGATTTCAATACCCCCCTAACATTACTAGATAGATCCTCAAGAAAGAAAATTAACAAAGAAACAACAGCCTTAGAGGACACACTAGATTAACTGGATTTAATAGATATCTTCAGAACCTTTCACCCTGAAGCAGCAGAATATACATTCTTTTCAGGTGTTCATGGTACATTCTCTAGGATAGACTGCATGTTAGGGCACAAAATGGGTCTCAACAAATTTAAGAAGATTGAAATAATATCAAGCATCTTCTCTGATCACAATGGCATGAAACTAGAAAACAACTGCAACAGAAAAACTGAAAAATACTCAAACACTTGGAAACTAAACAGCATGTTATTATATAATGAATGGGTTAACAATGAGAGATCAAAGAAGAAATAAAAAAATTTCTAGAAACGAATTAAAATGAGGATACAACAACTCAAAATATATGGGACATAGCAAAAGCAGTCCTGAGAGGGAACTTCATAGCATTACAAGCATACAAAGCTAAAAAAAAAAAAAAGCTCAAATAAACAACTTAACTGTGCATCTAAAAGAACTAGATAAAGAACAGCAAGTAAAGCCCAGAGGAAGTAGAAGGAAGGAAATAATAAAGATCAGAGTGAAAATAAATGACATAGAAGCTAAAAAAAACAATACAGAGGATCAATGAAACAAGAGTTGGTTCTTTGAAAAGGTAAACAAGAACGATGAACCTTTGACCAGACTCACCAAGAAAAAAAGATAGAGGGCTCAAATAAATAAAATGAGAAATGAGAGTAGAGTAATAACAACTGACACAACAGAAATACAAAGGATTGTAAGAAAATACTATGAAGAAGTGTATGCCAAAAAACTAGACAACCTAGGTGAAATGGACAAATTCCTTGAAACATATAATATTTCAAAAATTAAACTGGAAGAATCAGAAAACCTAAACAGACTGATTACAACAAATGAGATCAAAACAGTTATCAAAAAACTCTCAACAAAGAAAAACAGTGGGCCAGATGGCTTCACAGGAGAATTCTACCAAATATTCAAAGAAAAACTGACTTCTGTCCTTCTCAAGCTATTTCAAAAAATTCAAGAGGAGGGAAGACTTCCAAGCTCCTTTTATGAGGAGAGCATAATTCTGATTCCAAAACCAGGCAAAGACAATACAAAGAAAGAAAATTATAGGCCAATATCCCTGATGAATTTAGATGCTAAAATTCTCAATAAAATATTAGCAAGCTGGATCCAGCAATATGTGAAAAAAATTATACAGCATAATCAAGTGGGATTTATTCTGTGGAGGCAAGGCTAGTACAATATTTACAAATCAATCAAAGTGATTCATCACATAAACAGAAGGAAGGAGAAAAACCACATGATAATTTCAATAGATGCAGAAAAAGCATTTGTTAAAATCCAGCACCCATTCATGATCAAAACTCTCAGCAAAGTGGGAATACAGGGAACATACCTCAACATGATAAAGGCCATCTATGACAAACCCACAACCAACATCATACTCAATGGGAAAAAATTAAAAGCAATCCCCTTAAGTTCAGGACCAAGGCAGGGGTGCCGCCTTTCACCACTCTTATTTAGCATAGTTCTGGAAGTCCTAGCCACAGCAATCAGACAAGAAGAAGTAAAAAGCATCCAAATTGGAAAAGAAGTAAAACTATCATTATTTGCAGATGATATGATACTGTATATAGAAAACCCTAAAGTCTCAGTGAAAAAAACTACTGTATCTGATAAATGAATTCAGCAACATGGCTCAATATAAAATTAATACTCAGAAATCAGAGGCATTTTTATACACCAACAATGAACTGTCAAAAAGAGAAATTAAGGAAACAATCCCCTTCACTATTGCAACAACAACAAAAAATAAAGTACCTAGGAGTAAAGGAGGTTAAAGACCTGTACTTGGAAAATTATAAAACAATGATAAAAGAAATCAAGGAAGATACAAACAAGTGGAAGCATATACTGTGTTCATGGATAGGAAGACTAAACATCATTAACATGTCTATATTACCCAAAGCAATTTATAAATTTAATGCAATACCAATTAAAATACCAATGACATACTTCAAAGATATAGAACACATATTCCAAAAATGTATATGGAACCAAAAAAGATCACTAATAACCTCAGCAATCTTGAAAAAGAAGAGTAAAGTGGATGGTATCACACTTCCTGATAGTATATCAAGTTATACTGCAGGCCATTGTATTCAAAACAGCTTGGTATTGGCATGAGAACAGGCATATAGATCAATGGAACAGGCTTATAGAACAAAGAACCCAGAAATAAACCCACACTGTTATGGACAACTAATATTTGACAAAGGAGGTAAGAGCATACAATAGAGTAAAGACAGTCTCTTTAACAAATGGTGCTGGGAAAATTGGACAGCTACCTGCAAAACAATGAAACTAGACCACCAACTTACACCATTCACACAAAAATATAAACTCAAAATTGATAAAAGACTTAAATGTAAGTCATAAAACCAAAAACATCTTAGAAGAAAACATAGCAGTAAGCTCTTGGACATCTCTCGCAGCAATATATTTGCTGATTTATCTCCACAGGCAAGTGAAATAAAAGACAGGATAAACAAATGGGACTATATCAAACTAAAAAGGTTTTGCACAGTTAAAAACAATACAAAGAGAATAAAAAGACAAACTACACAATGGGAGAACATATTCAACAATATGTTTGATAAGGGGTTAATAGCCAAAATTTATAAAGAACTTGTAAAACTCAACACCAGGAAGGTAAACAATCCAATCAAAAAATGAGCAAAAGAAATGAATAGACACTTTTCCAAAGAGGACATACAGATGGCCAATAGGCACATGAAAAAATGTTCAACATCACTAATCATTAGAGAAATGCAAATTAAAACAACAAGGAGATATCACTTCACACCAGTCAGAATGGTGCTCATTAACAAAACAACACATGAGTGCTGGAGAGGATGTGGAGAAAAGGGAACCCTCCTGCACTGCTGGTGGGAATGCAGACTGGTACAGACACTATGGATATCAGTATGGAGATTTCTCAAAAAAATTAAAAATGGAACTGCCTTTTGACCCAGCCATCTCACTTTTAGAAATATATCCCAAGAACACCACATCACACATTCAAAAGAAGAAATGCACCCCCATGTTTATGGCAGCATTGTTTACAATAGCCAAGATCTGGGAATAGCCCAAGCATCCATCAATGGACGAGTGGATAAAAAAGCAGTGGTACATATACACAATGGAATACTCTGGGGCCATGAAAAAGAAGGAAATCTTACCTTTACCTTTTGTGACAACATGGATGGACCTGGAAACTATTATGTTAAGTGAAATAATCCAGGTAGAGAAAGAAAAATATCATATGACCTCACTCATTTGAGGAATCCAATGAACAATGTGAACTGAGGAACGGAATTGACACAGAGGAGGGATCAAAGGGACCAGAGGAAAAGAGGACAGATGGAAAGGGGATGATAGGATGGGATAATCCTGAAGGGGAGGGGGGAGAGAGATGTTGAGAAGGGGGTAAGAGAGATGTTGAGGGGAATACGAGAGAAGGGGGATGCATTCAGGCAACATTAGAATCTATGTAAACACAAATTAAAATCAATAAAAAAAACTTCTGAATTTCAGTTATCTGTAAATTCTACTTACTATTTCCAAACTTACTTACATAAAGCCAATTTTATACCATTTACCTGTTTAAAAACTTTTGATAGTTCTCTTTTATCCATGAAATAATAAACTTTACTTTAAAGCAGTGGTCCCCAACCTTTTTTGGGCCATGGAGCGGTTTAATGTCAGAAAATATTTTCATGGACTGGCCTTTAGGGTGGGACGAATAAATGCACAAAATAAAATTATGCAACTGGCGTAAAAACTGTGGTATTTTTAAATATAATTGTCAAACTTACAAGACAAGCATCAAGAGTGAGTCTTAGACGGATGTAACAGAGGGAATCTGGTCATTTTTTAAAAATAAAACATCATTCAGACTTAAATATAAATAAAATGGAAATAATGTAAGTTATTTATTCTTTCTCTACAGATCAGTACCAAATGGCCCATGGACTGGTACCAGGTGTCCATGGCCCGGGGGTTGGGGACCACTGCTTTAAAGCATATTTGGGGAAAGAATTCAAGACCTTCCATAATTTGGGCTGAGTTTATTTCTCCAGAGACTAAACACTATTATTGATTAATGCCTATCATAGTAATCTATGGTATTTCTTCAAACCCTGCATGTTTCTTTTTATCTGATATTGCTTTTTCAGTCAATTCTTTATGCTGTATCATAGTTGCTATAAGCAAGACCGTGTCTTTCAAACATTATTTTACTGCTTAGTAGTTGAGTAATCTTGGACAAGTTTCTCAATCTGTCAGTGCCTCAGTGTATGCATCAATAAAATGGAACTAATATTAATATTTATCTCATATTATGGCCATTACAATTAAGTGAAATGCTGCATAGAGACTGCTTAGAAAAGTGCTTGGCTCATAGTAAGCATGCAGGAAATATTGACTCTGATGAGAATGATGATGATGAGGGTCATGGTGGTGGTGATGGTGGTGATGACTGGAATGTCCTTCTCCAATAACTATTTATTAAAAATTTAACTCAATTCAGCCCTGGCTGGTTGGCTCAGTGGTAGAGCATCAGCCTGGTGTGTGGATGTCCTGGGTTTGATTCCCTGTCAGGGCACACAGGAGAAGCGCCCATCTGCTTCTTCACCTTTCTCCCTTCTTTCTCTCTATCTCTCTCTTCTCCTCCTGCAGCCGAGGCTCCAATGGAGCAAAGTTGGCCCGTGCGCTGAGGATGGCTCCATGGCCTCCGCCAAAGGCACTAGAATGGCTCCAGTTGCAATGAAGCAATGCCCCAGATGGGCAGAGCATCACCACCTAGTGAGCATACCAGGTGGTTCTCGATCAAGCACATGCAGGAGTCTGTCTCTCTGCCTCCCCGCTTCTCACTTCAGAAATATAAAAAAATAATAATAATTAATTAATTCAATTCAAATTTCACCTTCTCTAAAAAGCCATTTTCCTTACCATTTTGTTCTAATTTAATTTTTTTTTAATTTTATTTTTCAATTACAGTTGACATTCAATATTATTTTATATTAGTTTTAGGTGTACAACATAATGGTTTGACAATTATAGAATTTACAAAGTGATCTCCCCAATAATTTAAGTACTCACCTGACACTATGCATAGTTATTACATATTATTGGCTATATTCCTTATGCTACTAATTGTACTTCTTAATCCTTTCACCTTTTCCAACCTTCCTGTAAACTTCCTCTCTTCAGACAGCCATCACAGTTTGTTCTCTGCTTTTATGACTCTGTTTCTGTTTTGTTTATTTTGTTATTTAAATTGCACATATAAGTGAAATCATATGGAATTTCTTTTTCTGTTTCTGATTTATTTCCCTTTTAATACCCTCTAGGTTCATCCATACTGTTGCAAATGTTAAGATTTTATTCTTTTGTTTTAACGACTTTCTTTATTAATTTTACAGAGGGCGAGGAGTGAGAAGTATCAACTCATAGTTGTTTAACGTTAGTTGTTCTTTGATTGTTTGTTGCTTCTCGTATGTGCCTACACCAGGCACGCCCAGGGTCTTGAACCAGCAACGTCAGCATTCCAGGTTGATGCTTTATCATCTGTGCCACCAAATAATATTTCATTGTACATATGTACCACTTCTTTACCCACTTGGGCTGCTTCCAAATCTTGACTATTGTAAATAATGCTGCAATGAAAATATTCAATATCTTCTTGAATTAGTGTTTTTGGTTTCTTAAGATATATTCCCAGAAGTGGAATTGCTGGGTCCTAAGGCAGTTTCATTTTTAGTATTTTTTTAAGAACCTCCATACTGTTTTCCACAGTGGCTGCACCAATCTGCATTCCAACCAACAGTGCATGAGAGTTCCCTTTTCTCCACACCCTCACCAACGGGTTGATTGTTGATTTATTGGTGACAGCATTTCTGATAGGTGTGATGTGGCCTCTCATTATGGTTTTAATTTACATTTCTCTGATTATTAGTAATATTAAGCATCTTTTCATATGTCTATTGGCCATCTCTATAACCTCTTTGGAGAAGTGTCTATTCAGTCTTCTAACCATTTTTATTGGATTGTTTGTTTGTTCGCTTGCTTGTTTTTGGAATTGAGTTATTTGAGTTCTTTTTAAATTCTGGATATTAACCTCTAATGAGATGCATAATTGGCCACTGCCTTCTCCCATTCTGTGAATTGTCTTTTTGTTTTGTTAATGGTTTTCTTTGCTGTGCAAAGCATTTTTTTTTTTTTGTATTTTTCTGAAGCTGGAAACGAGGAGAGATAGTCAGACAGGCTCCCGCATGCGCCCGACTGGGATCCACCCGGCACGCCCACCAGGGGGTGATGCTCTGCCGACCAGGGGGCGATGCTCTGCCCCTCTGGGGCGTTGCTCTGCCGCGACCAGAGCCACTCTAGCGCCTGGGGCAGAGGTCAAGGAGCCATCCCCAGCGCCCGGGCCATCTTTGCTCCAATGGAGCCTCGCTGAGGGAGGGGAAGAGAGAGGCAGAGAGGAAGGAGAGGGGGAGAGGTGGAGAGGCAGATGGGCGCCTCTCCTGTGTGCCCTGGCCGGGAATCGAACCTGGGACTTCTGCACGCCAGGCCGACGCTCTACCACTGAGCCAACCGGCCAGGGCCTGCAAAAACTTTTTACTTTGATGTAGAATCATTTGTTTATTTTTTCTCTTGTTTCCCTTGCCTGAGAAGATATATATATATAAAAAAATTATTGCTAAGAGCACTGTCAGATAGTTTACTGCTTATGTCTTCTTCTAAGAGTTTTATGGTTTCAGGTCTTACATTTAAGTTTAAATCCATTTTGAGTTTATTTTTGTATGTGGTATAAGAAGGTGGTTTAGTTTCATTTTTTGCATGTATCGGTTCAATTTTTCCAACATTGTTGAATAGACTGTATTTACCCCATTGTATATACTTGCCTCCTTTGTTGTATATTAATTCCCCATATAGGTGTGGTTTTATTTCTGGGATCTCTATTCTGTTCCATTGATCTTTCTTTTTTTATGCCAGTACCATGCTGTTTGATTACTATAACCTTGTAATATAGTTTGACATCTGGTAATGTGATATCTCTAACTTTGTTCTTCTTTCTTAAGGAGTATTTGTGGTTCCATATAAATTTTTGGACAATATTTTCTCATTCTATGAAAAACACCATGGGTATTTTTATAGGGATTGTGCTGAATTTATGGATTGCTCAGCTTTGGTTAGGAGAATAAGTGAACCAAACAACATGGTAGAAGATATTCATTCAACATTAGAGAGAACTGTGTAAAAGTTTGCTGTGATCTAGAGACCAAACAGGGTGCTGTGCCCCTCAGTCTGCCCTTTCCAGGTCTGCTCTCTACAGACCTGGAAAGAGCAGTCAGCAGTTACACAAGAGTGAAAGACAATGTACACATCTTGTCTAAGAATTTGCCTTGATTGGGGCAGAATAAACCTGGATCTATTTATTGAGCTAAACTTATGGAGTGCTGTCAATGCTAGGCACAGTGCTAAGTGCTTTAAACACAGCAGCACATTTCTTCATAGGAGCTCTGCTGTCCTTTTTATAGATGAGGAAACTGAAGTGTAGGGGGAACATACAGTATCAGGCTTTATTAGCTACTAAGCAGAAGAGCTGAACTTTGAAAATTTTTCTTTCAGAATAAAAAAATAAAAGAAAAAATGAACATCATTTGGGAGAGTCAGAGAAATCTCTGAAAATAACCTGAGTTTCTTTTGTAGGAATTAAAAGAAAATTCCAGAAAACTGGTTCTTCAGTAGGCTGCAAGAAGATATGGCCTTGATAAACTGAGAGGAGAAGCCATAAAGATAGTTAAGATAAAATTCTAATAGAATAAAAGGAAAATATAACAAAATAAAGCAAAGGGAATCAGAATAACTCATCCAAGTTCTTATTTACATTTGCATCTGTTTCTAGACTATTAACCAGCCATTGTTCTATCTGTCCTGGTGCTAGTATCACACTCTTTGTTGTAACTTTGTGGTATATTAATATCTGGTAGGACAAGACTGTCTTCATTTTCTTCAATATGCATTTATAACTTGAAAATACCTCTCAGAAAAATACAAGATGGAACTTACCCAGTCTGATGAAGGGTACCTGGCAAAAACCTGCCACAAACATCACATTTGATAATAAATTATTGAAAGCACGCCCTTGAAAGTTAAGAACAAGACAAGGATGCCAGTTATCACTGTGTCTATTCAATATTGGTCTAGAGGTCCCACCCAGTTAGATGAAAGAGAACTAAAAGATATAAGGATTTGAAAAGAAGAACCTGTCACCAGACAATATTACTGAAAGCATAAGAATTGGAGAGAATCTACAGATTAACTGTGAGAGCTGATGTGAGTGAGTGCACAGCATCCTTCCTGGGCACCAGATCAAAATATCAAAATAAACTCTATTACTATGCAATTAGGAAACATAACTTTTTTAAAGCTTCCATTTACAATAGCAATAGAAACTATAAGATACCTTTAATGTTTGAGGGGTCAGATAATAACACCCTAACCTCTCCCTACATCTGAGCTTAGAAATAATGGAAAGATAGACAGGGAAGTCAAGAAGGGGCCTTTAAAACATCATCCTAGATTTAATAAAAGCCAGGGGTTGAGACTTGGGAATATCTAGGGAAAGAGATTTCGAGTAGAGGGAATAGAAATTGCCAAGATTCCTAAGCAGGAGCATGTCTGGTGAGCTGGAGTAGCATGGTAGTGAGGAGACTGGAGCAGGGGGATGGAGCCACAAAGAGGTCAAGGTCAGGGAAGGCGAATCAGTAGCTACATTTGATGGTGGACGTGGAGATGGTAAGAAGTGTCAAACAAACATTAAACAATGATTTATACAAATAATTATTTTATTTGTATGAGTTATTTTCTTTTTTTAGCATAAGTGCTAAAAAAGAAAAAAGTTAAAATGCTACAAAATAAACATAGTAATAGGACACATTACATTAAAGAATAAATAGCTCAGGACATAAAGAACTCATCATTACATGTGATAGAAAAACACAAAGTTTATAATAGTTGAACTGTCTACCCTATTTGTCTTTGTGAATTGATTGATATTCATTCACAAACTTCAAAACAACTTCTGGTCAAGTACATTAACTTAAAAATCTAGTGACATCCAACAAGAAAGATAAATGTCAAGTAGATCGAATTCACACGCTGGACCAAAGGGCGCGCTTCATTTCTAAGTATCAGAACAATTCCAAATATTTATGAGCTAGAAAACATAAATAGTATATTTTAATCTAGATGATCTAAAACAAAATTTCCATCTAGTTTTTATTATTGTCATTTAAAAATACTCCCAATGGCATATTTCATGTGTGAAGAATCTAAGGAGCTGAGAAGAAAAGCAAGCCGGTGTTGCCAGGGCCCAGCCAGCAACAGCAGGTCCTGCGGGCAGGACTGGCAGACACAGTTCTGCCCAAGGGAAGAGGGCAGGGGTAGGAGACAAGGATGAAGGAGAAAGAGAAGTGACAGACTTCACAAGGTACTAACCAGACGTGGGTAGCTCCTGGGAAACACCCCTAGGGACTCCCAGAAATCTTTTCCAGAGACATTAACTGGAGAACGAAGTTGATACTTTCATAAATTTTCCACCCATAGTATTATTATATTTTGAAAAGTAGAGAAATAAAGGCCATTTTTAGACATGCTTGAGCCTGAATTGAAAACTGAACAAAGCAATTGGTCACTCACCTCTACAGACAGCTCAAGGGTATAATTCATACTGATACCATTTGTGCCTGCCTGGTGGCAAAAGGCATTCTCCACCTTTAAAAAGAGTTGCATGAGATGCATTCAGTGCGGAACACACGTGTGGGCAGGTAGCGACCACAATTAAATCGTTGTTGACCTGGCTCTTTCACTCACTAAGTGTTATGAGCACCTCAGCAACCTAACCCCTTTATTCTCAGCTTTTTGTTTTTACATTTTAATATATATATTGCTTTGAGCACAGCTTCAAAAAGTTTTTATTTTAATTACAATTAACTATTGAGAAAAGAGCAGCTTGAAGAGTTACCCTTTTAAAAAAAAGTGGTAATACTAAAGCAATATTAGTGAGGGAGTCAAAGGAAATGAAATCACATAGCTTAGCATCTAAAACCCACTTCTTGCTCTGGCCGGGTAGCTGTTGGTTAGAGCATCACCCTGATACGCTGAGGTTGTGGGTTCAATCTCTGGTCAGGGCACATACAAGAATCAGCCAATCAATGCATAAATAATAAGTGGAACAACAAATCGATGTTTCTCTCTCTTTCTCTCTCAAACCATTTTTTTTAAAAAAAGGAAAAAAAATAAAAGAATCCATTTTTTAAGTACCTCTGCAAATCTGTTCTCACAATTTTGAATGAAATGAGAACTAGCTATGAAAATTGATGTTTCTTTTTACTTTGTCCCATTTGAATGGTGTTTTTTATTTGGTCTGCCATCAGAAAGAATGAAGATAAGAATCAAGCTGCCATTTAAGATAAGAGCACAATGCTGGTGATAAAGAGAAGACCTGGGTGAAGGTAGGGCCCTGTGGTCCCCCTTAGTGTTTATGCCAAAGCATGCTTCCTCAGAAGACTCAGATCTTGACTGCTACCCTGTGTGGAGTGCTCTTTCTCTTTCCTGGCCTGTGAGGAGCAACAGAAACTGGTCCCGGATGATGATTTTAAATGTGTTGAAATTATGATGGAAAGCCCAAATGATTGCTGGGGATGCTGGAGCACTAGCTTTGGGAAATGTGCCAGAAGCAGGATGATATATAACAGTAGGGACTATACTTTTGTCCTGCCAGGGGACCGCCTGTGGGGCCAGTGGTGTCCCTGCAGCATGCCCTATACTTTTCAGTGCTCCACATCCAATACTGCCAGGCCCAAGCTGCTGCCACCCAGCACCCAATGCTGGATGGGCTGCCCTCCCTATATCTCTTAGCACTAATTCATGTCTGGGGTGATGGTGTTTGTCAAGTTTAGGCTGTCTGTCTGCACCCAATGGCAAAGAAGACTAAGAACAGGAGTTCCGGACTTTTCAGCACTACTTCCCATACAATACTCACAAGATAGGGAGTTCTTCACACAGAGGGGTTCCAATGCTAGACTGTAAGAAACAAAACACAAAAATATTCTCCAACAAATGTCCACAGCACACCAGGTTTAAGATGCAGAATGCAGCTAACTGCTGCCGAACCCAAAACTCAAAATATGGCAAAAGTGGCCATCAAGCAGTGTTCAAACTCCATGACTGCTAGTAAAAAACTACAAAAAGTCCAGTTAGAAATGAGGACCCCGTTCTCCTTAACTCTGCAATGGTGTTCAAGAAGCTGTTGTGATATCATGCCAACAAGTGACACTTGAAGAGCTATTTTTGGCCACTTCCTTTGAGAGTGATTTTGTGGATACAGGTCCACGGACAGCAGGGCCCCATTTCAACTGCTGTTGCAGTATGTGAAGGAACACAGTGTCATACTTGACAATCAGCCTCTGAACAAGTTCCACTTAGATTTTGGAGGTCAATGGTGGGAACGTTGAACACGGGATTAGGGGAGAATGATATGGAGTCAATATGGTTGAAATGGCACCATGTGTTGAGAAACGAATTAAAAGGCCAAACTGAAAGACCAAAGATACTTCCTTCATTCCTTACCTTTTGTAAAACAGACATGGGTGTTTATAGTATTTGCAAGAGAAAGAAGTTCCTTAACAGAGCTACTTGCTAAGCACTGACCCCATGTGAACCAGCCATGTACAATGCAGAAAACAAAGACACTCTAATAAATCTGGATTGTTCCAAACAGCATCTATGCATATCTCATAAAGATTAAAATGGAAGGAGAAAAGGAAAATAAAGAAAAAGCATGACTCTGGAAAAAAGTAAACTGTTTAAGCTATCTGGCATTTGATACCATGGGCAATATCTAGCCAAGGGAGTCTGTTTTAGAGATTGTGTGCACGTGTTTTCTTTCTTTCTTTTTTTTAATGAAAGTGCATGCCTGGCAACTGTCCCATGTTTTGTGGAATGCATCTAGAGCCCTGTCTCTATGCTGGGTGGTCAGCCAACTCTCCTAAAGTTTCACTTGGCAGCTCCTTTTTAACAAAATTTAAGTCCCAGAAAGGCCTCTGGACCCTTCACGTGTTTTCCTTTGCTGGTGCTCACAGCTGACTCATGTCAGTGGTCACTTAAAGTCTGTTTTTCTTGTTGTTTACTGACATGTTAGAGATGTGTCTTGCAGATGGCAGATTGTTTTAATGTTGGCTTATAACACGTCATGTCAATCAGTTTGTACTTCAAATAGACTGAGTGCCAGTTGAGCTAGAGAAGGGACTCCTCTTGGGCTGAGGAGTCTTTATGATATTTTAGGGGAAAATATGTTGGCCTTAACAAAACCTATGCTTTCAAAGAAGAGGAAGTATTTTTTCAAAACCCGGCAGCAGAGAGATAAAACTAGAATAATTCAGTTTAGCTACTTAGGCCTGGGGTTCCTCAACAGATGTGATAACAAAATGTAAATATTGATACCCAGCTGTCAGCCTATTGGCCTTCCTCACAGAGGTTAGGAGAACTTGGCTTCTCTTGCTGAGAGCTGGCTCAGGGCAGGGAGGAAATTCAGAAGGGAATATATTTATCAGATATTTTCCTTCTAAGTTTGAAGCTTAAAGGAAAAAAAGAACACAGAGGAAGTGCAGGGCTTCCTCTCCAACCTGTCTTGTTTGCTGAACTCCCACCTTCTCCAGCTGTCACAGCTGGCTCCTTTGTGCACGTTTCTAATAGTTTAAATTAGACCTTGATGGGGAGTAGCCAACCTGACTTAGAAGGCACAGAGCTCGACCTCAAGAGTGTGGCTCACTACTGGCCTCCTTGGCGTTCCCTGGACGTCTGTGTTTGCTTGCACCCCACTGGGGTTTGCCTTCCCCTTTACACATGAGTGAGTCTTCCAACACGCCAGCCCCATCATGGCCTGTATTTAAAGCTTTCTGAGTGGGGCCCATGGCTTTTGGTTTGGTGTACACTCTGACAATATAGGAACAAGAAAATACTAGGTAGCAAGGAGTGCTATGATGGGCTGAAACAGGACCGAGGGAGAAAATGCTAGGCTACTTTACACAGGGCCAGGGAAAGCCCTACTGAAAAGGCAATGTTCTCACTGAGATCTGAATGAAAAGAAGCAGCCATCTACGTGAAGATCTGAGAGGAGATAAATCTAAGCAGATGAAATAGCAAAGGGCCCTAAAGCAACTGTGTGGAGAACATTGGAGCGACAGGCAAAGGAAAAAGAACTGAAGTTCAACCTGTCTTGGTGGGACTGAGCATTGTGTCTATGGCCAGGGATGTAGATCTTATTTAATTAGTGATGGAAGAGTTTTAAGAAGGGGAGTTATATAATTCAGTGTACAGTTTTTTTGAAAATCTGCTTGGCTGTTATGTATAGAATGAATGATATGTGTTTGGGAGGCAAGGGATGGAAGCAATGATCCCAGGGACAAGCCTGTCACCGCAGTTCAGGGAAGAGATGCTGCTGGCTGAGGTTCAGGTGGTAGCAGCAGCAGTGGGGACCATGGATGGATTTAGGATGTGGTTTAAAGGGAGAATTGAATGACCTTGTGATAATTAGATGTTGGAAATGAGGGAAAAGGAAAACAACATAATAATGGATGGGTTTTTAGCTTGAGCAACCGGGGAAATGACAGTGCCATCTACTAATGCCAGGAAGACTGGTGACAGAGCAGATCTTAGAAGGGGCACTGTGAGATAATCATCAGAAACAAAGTGGAGATGTCAAGTAGGCAAGTAGATGTGCTAGAGTTTATGTCAGAAACCCCAGGTCAGGTTGGGGCTAACTTAAAAAGTAAAAAGTAAAAGTTCTAACAGAAAGGTAAAATGACTATTTTTATAATCTTGGAGTATTATAAAAATATTTTATGTAATATATAAATATATTATATAAAATATTTTTAATTCATCAATAAAAGGACTGACAGATTTGACTACACAATTTTTTATTGAGGTATAATTGACATATAACATCATAATAGTTTTAAGTATATGGCATCATGATTTGATATTCATCTACTATATATTGCAAAGGGATCACCACAATAAATCTAGTTACCATTCATCACCAGACATAGTTACAAAATATTTTTCTTGTGATGAGAACTTTTAAGATCTAGTCTGTTAGCAACTTTAAATTTGCAACACAGTATTATTAACTTTAGTCACCATGTTGTACATTATGTCCCCATGAGTTATTTATTTATAACTGTAAGTTTGTACTTTTTGACTCCTTTTATCCATTTCCCACCCACTCCCACTCCACCTTTGGAACCACCAATCTGCTCTCTAACCTGTGAGCTCAGTTTGTTGTTGTTAGTTTGGTTTTGTGGTCGTTATTGTTATTTAGATTCCACATATACTGTAAGTGATATAATACAGCATTTGTTTATCTCTATCTGATTCATTTCATTAGGATAATGCCCTTAAGGTCACCCATGTTGTCACAAATGCCAAGGTTTCATTCATTTTTATGGATGAATAATATTCCATTACAGATATATACTCACATTCATTGATAGACATTTAGATCGTTTCTGTATCTTGACTATCGTAAATGATGCTACACTGACCATGGGGGTGCTTAGGTCTTCTTGAACTAATGTTTTTCTTTCAGATAAATACCCAGAAGTGGAATTGCTAGATCATATGGTATTTCTATTTTTAATGTGGCTGCACATATTGTAATGTGGCTGTACCAAATTACATTCCCACCAACATTGCACAAAGTTTTCTTTTTCTCCTCGTTTCCAGCACTTGTTATTTTTTGTCTTTTGATAATAACCATTCTAACAGGTGTGAAGTGGTATCTCACTGTGGTTTTGATTAGTGTTTCCATGATGATTAATGATGTTGAGCACCTTTTTATGTCCCCGTTGAGCACCTTTTTATGTCCCCGTTGGCCATCTGTATGTCTTCTTTGGAAAAGAGTCTATTTATATCCTCTGCCCATTTTTTAATAGGATTGTTTATTGGTTGTTTGGTTAGTATTGTAGCTAATAGTTTGTTGCAGATTTCTGCCTTTATGTTTATCAGGGATAATGGTGTGTAACTTTATTTTTCTTGTGGTATCCTTGTATGGTTTGGTATCAGGGTAATTCTAGCCTCATAAAATGAGTTTGGAAGTATTCTCTCCTCTTCTATTTTTTGGAAATATTTAAAAAGGATTTGTATTGTTTTCTGAATATTTGGTAGAAACCACCAGTGAAGCCATCTGGTTCTGGACTTCTGTTTTTTGAGAGGTTTTGATTACTGATTCAATCTCCTTATTAGTAATTGGGCTGTTTAGATTTTCTGTTTCTTCATGTTTCAGCCTGGATAAGTTGTATGTTTCTAGGAATTTATTCATTTCTTAAACATTGTCCGATTTGCTGGCTTAAAATTGTTGTCTTTTATGATTCTTTGTATTTCAGGTTGTATCAGTAGTATTGGTTGTAACATCTCTTTTTACTTTCTGATTTTACTTATTTGAGTTCTCTATTTTTTTCCTTGGTGACTCTAGCTAAAGGTTTATCCCTTTGTTTTTCTTTCCAAAGAACCAGTCTTAGTTTCATTAATCTTTTCTATTGTATTTTTAGTTTCTATTTCATTTATTTATGTCCAGATGGTTATTTTCTTATTTCTACTAACTTTGGTCTTTGTTCTTCTTTTCCTAGTGATTTGAGGATTTTTCTTGTTTCTTGATGTAGGAATTTATCGCTATGAAGTTCCCTCTTAGGACTGCTTTTGCTGCATCATATAAGTTTTAATATATTTCCATTTTCATTTGTCTCAAGGTATTACTTTATTCCTCTTTTGATTTCTTCTTTACCTCATTAGTTGTTCAGAAGTATGCTTTTTAATCTCCACATATTTGTAGACTTTCTAGTTTTCTTCTTATAATTGATTTCAGTTTCATACTGTTGTGGTTGGAAAAGATACCTGATATGACTGAAGTTTTCTTAAATATCTTGAGATTTGTCTTGTGGCCTAACATGTGATCTATACTGGAGAATGTCCCATGTGCACTTAAGAAGATTGTGTATTCTATTGCTTTTGGATGTTATGTTTTTCCTGCATCTGTTAAGTTTGTGTGCCAAACTAGAGGCTTTACCCTCAGGTCAAAGCTCTAGGACACTCAAGTGAGAGAAGAAAAACCAGAAGAATTCAGGAAACCTCAGCATTTCAGACTGAGAAAGTTTGTAAAGTAACAAACCACAGCTGTGGTCTTGGTTATCAGTTCCCTGAAATAAACTTGCAGCACTAGCAAGAAGGATAGATTATGTGAATAGTCAAGGACAGATGGTTAAAACCTCCTCTCTTACCCTCTCCTCTCCTGGAGACACCAAAGTCATGAAGGGTTGCAGACAAAGAAGTCAAAGAAATCAAGCACTTGTCATGTGAAAACTAGAGCTGTAAAGGTATATTAGACTCAGAAAAACTAACTTTGGGTAGCTCATGTTTTTGGTGCTACTAGCCCATGTGCTCTGCCAGCTACTAATAAATCCTTCTTCCTCGATCAAGTTGTCTGGGTGTCTATTATCCTGTTTGTGGCTAATTCCTGCTACAGATTTTTGATGCATTGGCCAGGAAGTGTGGAGGAAGGATACCTGCATTTGGTGGACTACAGGTACCCCACTGGGAGGCCCCCAAGCCTCCCTGTAGATGCTCCTGCTGAATACACACCAGGGACTTCTTTGTGTGGACACCTCACAGGACAGAAGGGAAAATTCCCTTGGCCAGTCCCAGCAAGGACCAGACAATGAAGGAACAAAAAAAAAAAGTAGGAAAACACATCAGAGTCACACACAATATGAAAAACCAGGCAAGGGTAGCTGGCTGAGGTCCTGCCATACTGGACAGAAGGGAGGCCTGATCATCCTCTGGAGAGTCACTAATCGCCCTCCATAGGTTACGAGTAGCAACTGTGTACTTTCCACAGGTGTAGGGAGTGGTTACCAAAGGAGTAGTGACTTGTCACCCTCCACAGGTTGTGGGGAATGGTCCTCACAGGAGTGATGACTGTGTCACTGTAAGGCCAGTAGCCACGGCCACCATCAGAGCCTCCTGGCCCATGCAGGTTCACATTAGATTCGAACAGACGGTAATAAAACAATAGAGCCAAGAACTAGTGGGCCATTACCTTTAATCCTAGCTTGTACCTGGCGGGCAAGTAAAAACACACACTGGGCTCCAAAACCCACTCATTCAGTGCCCACAAAGCTACTGACTTATCTGAGTTTCCTAGAATCAAAGGTTTCTAGCTCACTAGCCTTATTCACCTCTGTTCTCCTCCTCCTTCTCTCTGCATAAACTCTGCATAAACTGGCTTCTCCTTCAGTACTCCACCATCTTGGCTGCTTCTCCTGTCTTCCTCCATGTGGCCTTTCTCTGCTCTCTCACAGCATGGGCTTCTCCTAGAATGTAATCACTCTTCCCCAAAACAACATGATCTCTCTTGCTTTTAAAACCTTTTGGCGTGAAAGCCCTCCCCCAACACATATTAACATAATCACGCCCATCCCAAGCAAGAAGAGCAACTAATATTATCACCTGGGCGACAGGCTTCCACGTGGGCAGCGCCATCTTTAACAAAGTGAGCATAATATATTTTATCTGCCCAACAATCCACCCCTATGCTCACTTTACTACCCACAATCTATACCACCGGCATCCCCATGCAAGGAAATTAGGCACATTACACAAATTACAACATGACAAATCATACAATTTCAACAATTACAAAGGTACATTTTACCAGTCTCTGAGCACTTTGCCAAAAGCACAAAATGTCCTCGGCCTTATTTCTAGCCATGGGAAAAGCTTCTTGGGGCAGGGAGTGCTTCCAGCAAAGCTGCCCCCCATCCCCATCAGGGTATTTCACATTGTCCAAAATCCGTAAGTCTATCTAACAAAGGAGCCAATGCCCACTCCAGTCATAGTCCAGGAAATCAGTCCATGCACATGGGGCCTCAGCCACCCTCCCCTCATCTCTGCCATTCTGGCAGGTCTTACACTGTCCCAAAGAGGAGCATGTGGCAATGGCAGTCAGTATTTCCATCTCTGCTCCAGAGAGCATGATGGCATTCACTCCTATGTCCCAAAATCACAGACCTACCAGGGCATAGTAAGTACTACTTGCTGCTGGGCTCTCACCTTCTGGAGACTGCGATCACAACTCCAGCTCGATTCTCCTCATTATCCAAAGAGGAACTGAAAACACCAGCTCCTGCCACCGGGCTTGAGTCCCGGGCTGCTGCTGCCTTCAGCTCTGCAGGCCTTGCAGCTCTGGCCCCAGCCTCTTGCTGCTGCTGGCTCTCCATAACGTCCAGGAAAATCTGCAACTCATGAACCTGTGAATCCTCCTCCAGCAGCTTCTCCATTTCCAAGCAAATCTCACAAACCTGGTCAGCCTCTTTCTCCGGTGCTTGCTCCAGCTCCAGGGTTGTCATCTCTTTCTCCCATGTTTGCTCCAGCTCCTTCCACTGCTCAGTTTGCAGGTCCTGGGCAGCCTCTTCCACAGAGCTCTTGGTTTTCTCATGCATGGCTGTAAAAGTCAGCCAGCCTACAGCCCCCAAAAGGACAGCCATGGGGAACCATGACCGCAACCAGTCCTCTACCATGCACATCAAAGGTGGTGACTTCATACTGATCTCCGAATCCTGCCACAGACTACGCTAAATGTAAAGCCAGTAGCCACAGCCACCTGGCCCATTCAGGTTCACATTAGATTCGAACAGACGGTAATGAAACAATGGAGCCAAGAACTGGTGGACCATCAGCTTTAATCCTAGCTTGCACCCAGTGGGCAAGTAAAAACACACACTGGGCTCCTAAACCCACTCATTCAGTGCCCACAAAGCTACTGACTTATCTGAGTTTCCTACAATCAAAGGTTTCTAGCTCACTAGCCTTATTCACCTCTGTTCCCATCACCTTCCTTCTCTCGGCACAAACTGGCTTCTCCTTCAGCCCTCCACCATCTTGGCTGCTTCTGCTGGCCTCCTCCACGTGACCTCTCTCTGCTCTCCTCCAGCATGAGCTTCTCCTAGAATGTAATCACTCTTCCCCGGAACAACATTATCTCTCTTCCTTTTAAAACCTTTTGGCGTGAAAGCCCTCCCCCAACACATATTAACATAATCACGCCCATCCCAAGCAAGAAGAGCAACTAATATTATCACCTGGGCGACGTGCTTCCATGTGGGCAGCGCCATCTATAACAAAGTGAGCATAATATATTTTATCTGCCCAATAGTCACCCTCCACAGGTTGGGAATGGGCCCCACAGGTTAGAAGTGGTGACTTGTCACCCTCCACGGGTGTGTGGGAGGTTGTGTAAAGTGGGTGAGTACGGAGTGAACAAGATGGACACCAGGAGGAGTTTCAACTTCTTCCCACAGGGCTGAAGCAAGTGTTGGGTCCTGAACCACGGTTCCATAAGGCGTCTTGTATGGCTAAGAGGCAGAATTGCATGCTGACAGTTTATATCAGCCTGCCATAAGCCAAAAGGACCTGAGATCTCAACTTGGAGGGGATGAAATGAGTAACATCCCCTCCAAGTTTCCCTTAACCTTCCCCAATCCTTCTTGAGGCTGACTGGTGTTTGTTTTGAAAGGCATGGGAGTTTTCACAGGGAAAACCTACTCCCCTGGCCATGATGATTAAGAACTTTAAGGGTTCTCAGGGGATTATGGAGTTACTATGTCCCCAGGGAAATTGATGACCTTGTGTGAACTAGAATGGCCTGTTTTGGGCTTGGGGTGGCCAGCAGAAGGAAGCTTGGACAGGTCCATTATGTGGAAAGTGTGGCAACTAGTCACTAGAAATCAGGCTACCCTGACCAGTTTTCCTACATAAACACCTGGCTCACACTGGTATTGCACCCTCCCCCTTGGCTTAGAGGTCTGGCTTCCACTGTCTTTGTAGCAAAGGCAGGGAAGCATTCCTCCAATACCGAGAGCCACTGCCGCCACGGGTATCAGAAATTTTAACCCCTAGTGAGCCAGAAAAAGCAGAAACTTTGGCTCCCCCACCATGTATAAGCAAAGCTTTATCCTTTTACACCTGGCTCCCCGTCCACCCCAGAGAATGCTACTGGCTCAGGCTCATCATCGCCAGGTCTATCAAGCCCCAGCATAAGCTCGCCAGAGTGGGAGGTGCCTCTCCCTGCTCCAGTAGAACTAAGTCCAGGCTCTCCTCCAAGGCCTCTGGAAGGGAAGCCAAAAGGATACTAATTTCAACAAAGTGGCAGAGGTGTTGCAAAAGAAGGATGAATATCCAGGTGACTTATGAAAGGTTATGTGAGGCCTATAGGATCTATACTCCTTTTGATCCAGAAAGTCCAGAAAACCAGAGAATAGATAATATAGCCTTTGTCAGTGAGAGTGCAAGAGATATAAAAAGGAAGCTCCAGAAATTATAAGGCTTCACAACGATGAACATTTCCTATCTCCTGAAAGTAGCCAATAAGGTCTATGTCATCAGAGAGCTTGCAAGCAGGTAGGAGGCTGAGCTCCAAATGAAGAAGAAAGCTGAGCTCATAGCTGCTGCCCTTCAGCACAAGGGCAAAGGATACCCTCTGCCATTTGAAAATGGGGAAAAGGCAGGCAAGAGAAAAAAAGGACAGTCAGGTAGGGCCCCCTTGCAGTGTGATCAGTGTGCCATCTGCTGGGAAACTGGTCATTGGAAAAATCACTGTCCCAGATGGGACAAGAGGAAGGTGTGCTTGCCAACTGCCTCCAAAGGGAAAGACACACTGTTCAACGTAGCTGGGGAATCCTTCTTGGACTGAGGGTGACTGGACTCAGGGGCCCCTGATGAATCAATGGTCTGTATGATAGTAATAATGGGCCAAAAGATGGACTTCCTGATCGATACAGGGGCTGAACACTTGGGGTGACTCAACCAGTAATGCCACTCTCATTGTAGGAGCTACAGGAAAACAGGCAGACCCGGCATTCTGTCTGCCCTGTCAGTGTATAATATGAGGTTATGAGGTTATGCATCAGTTTTGTACATGCCTAACTGTCCAGAGCTCCTGCTTTGGGGCAGGATCTGCTAAGCAAACAGAGGGTTACTATGTCTTTTGCTGACAATGGTTGGCTAGACTTGCAGGTGTCAAAGCCTAGGCTTGATTTAACTCTGTCCCCAGAGAGGAGGAATGGAGAATTTTGCTACTGAGCCTGGGAAGCCACCCAGTCAGAGGCTCACCCAGAAATGGCTTGGAGTATGGGCTGAGGATAATCCTTCCTGGCTGGCAATAAATCAAGTGCCAGTGCAGATAGAGGTAAAGCCTGGGGCATGGCCTGTTAGCCAGAAATAATACCGGATACCTAGAGAAGCCTTGGAAGGAATCCAGGTGCATTTACAGAGACTCAAGGAACATGTCATTATTATCCCATGCCATTTACCCTGGAATACTCCTTTACTCCCTGTCAGAAAACCAGGAACCAATGATTATCGGCTAGTATAGAACTTGACAGTAGCAAATGAGGCAGTAGTGACTTTGCACCAAATTATATCAAACCCCTACACTCTCCTAAACCTCCTCCCTACCCAAGTCTCCTGATTCACTTGCTTGGATTTGAAAGATGCCTTTTTTAGTATAAGACTGGCTCCTGGAAGCCAGGAGCTGTTGCCTTCCAATGGGAGGACCCGGCTACAGGTGCAATGGTGCAGTACACCTGGACTAGGCCCTTGCAAGGGTTCAAGAACTTCCCTACTAGCTCCGGGGAGGCCCTTGCTTGAGACCTCCAGTGGCTTCTTGCATAAGACATTGGATGTGTCCTCTTCCAGTACTTGGATGACATGTTGTTAGGTCACCAGACTCTCCAAGGAAGTTCTTGAGGAACAGATGAGCTTCTACGCCAGTGATGGGCAATCTTTTGAGCTTGGTGTGTCAAAATTTGCCAAAAAACCAAGCATAACTCAGGTGGTATGTCACGTCGAGGAAAAAAAAAAACATAATTTTGCAATATTTATAGTTTAAATAACAAAAATGTATAATTGTAATATATAACTGTATTTAATAAGCCAAAAACTAATTATTTAACTTACCTGCTTAGTGACTTTTATGTTCATCTGTCAGTCGGTTTCTTTTGTTGGTCTTGATATTATTTAACTTGTGTGGGGTGCCATGAACTAAGATAATTGAGGGGGAGGGGGAATTCTTTAACTAACCTGCCTATTAGTGACTTTTTTGTTGCTGAATTTCATTGGCTAAATCTTTAATTGAAGGTTGGTATTTTGTACACTTCAAGCCTAAGCAAGCGCTATTAACTTCATCTGTCAATCTGTTTCTTTTGTTGGTTTTGATATTATTTAATGCTGAGAATAAGGTCTCACAAAAGTATGTAGAGGGAAAAATTGTGAGAAAAGCCATTGCTATATTTTTCAGGGTGCTAAAAGTGTCTGGTAATCAGTTCCAGGCACTCCAAATTTCCTGTTCATAGTGGCACTCCTCTTGCTTCTCCAAGCGGCACCTTTCCGGATTCTCAAGCTTTGACCTCAAGTTGACAAACACCTGAGCCCAGATGCTGTCTTGAAATTCTGCAAGTTGCATCTTATGTAAATTAAGATGGCTGCCGCTATTTCTAATGGTGGGAAAGGGCACCCATAGCACAGGCCCTCGCCTCCCCCTCAATCATCTCAGTAATGATGGTCAATTAGAAATCCACAACACCCCAGAACAGTAGATTGGATGAGGGTTGCTGTGATTATGTGGTTGCTGGTAATGGCGATCACAGGGCCCCCAGAGATGCGTCCCCCGTGGCATTTCGCTGCTCCTTGCTCCGCCAGCTGGAAGTGAGGTCAAGGATCCCCTAACGGCCTAACCGGAAGTCCCAGAACTAGACGCTTTGTGCCGGAGTTCTGTTGTTTTGGCCTACAGACCTCTGGCACGGAGCGTCTGCACCACAGCAAATGTTTTATCCTTGGCTACTGCACCTGGCCGTGCAAAAGCCGAGGATGAAATGTGCTTCTAGGCATGCGGCCCCATACTTTTCTGGTATGCGGCCGCATGCAGCTGCGTGTCATCGAAAATAGCTACACGTGTCAGTGCTGACATGCGTATTATAGGTTCACCATCACAGTCTATGCCATCTAGAGAAGAATGGATACAAGATCTCAAAGAAGAAAGCCCAGACTGCCAAAGGCAAGTAAAATACTTGGGATTTATTTTCCAGAAGGGGGAGAGAAAACTAGGAGTAGAACGGAAACAGGTTATTCAGAACATCCTGGTCCCCATGATGAGGAGACAAGTTAGAGCAGTGGTCCCCAACCTTTTTTGGGCCACGGACTGGTTTAATGTCAGAAAATATTTTCATGCACCGGCCTTTAGGGTGGGACGGATAAATGTATCACGTGACCGAGACAAGTATCAAGAGTGAGTCTTAGATGGATGTAACAGAGGGAATCTGATCATTTTTAAAAAATAAAACATCATTCAGACTTAAATATAAATAAAACGGAAATAGTGTATTATTCTTTCTCCGCGGCCCGGGGGTTGAGGACCACTGAATTAGAGAGTTCCTGAGTGCAATAGAATTTTGTCATTTGTGAATCTCAACTTTGCAGTACTAGCCAAATCCCTCTATAAAGTCACAAAGGGGGGAGAAAAAGAGCTCATGGACTGGGGCCAGAACATGACTGTGCTTTTCAGGCTCTTAAAAAGGAATTACAAGTTGCCTTAGCACTAGGTCTTCTTAACCTAGCATAACCTTTTGTGTTGTACATCTCAGAGAGGAGCAAGACAGTAGTGGGTATTAACTCAGGACTTGAGGTCATGGCCTAGACCAGTAGCCTACCTCTCCAAACAATTAGATAGATTTGCTAAAGGCTGGCCACCATGCCTAAGAGCCTTAGCAGCCACAGCAATATTAGTACAAGAGGCAGACTTTGGGACAAAACTTGAAGATGCAGGTACCTCATGAATGCAAAACAGCATCATTGGCTCACCAATGCCTATCTCACCAAATACCAGAGTTTACTCTGAGAAAACCCAAGGCTAGCAATAGAGGTGTGTACCACTTTAAATCCAGCAACACTCCTCCCAGTGGAGGAGGAAAGCATCAGCACAACTGCTTAGAAGTGCTTGACTCCATGTACACCAGCCAGCAAGACCTGTTAGATCAGGGTCCCCAAACTACAGCTGGCCTGGCCGCGGGCCCCTGAGGCCATTTATCCGGCCCCCACCGCACTTCTGGAAGCGGCACCTCTTTCATTGCTGGTCAGTGAGAGGAGCAGAGTTCCCATTGAAATACTAGTCAGTTTGTTGATTTACATTTACTTGTTCTTTATTTTAAATATTGTATTTGTTCCTGTTTTGTTTTTTTACTTTAAAATAAGATATGTGCAGTGTGCTTAAGGATTTTATTCATAGTTTTTTTATAGTCTGGCCCTCCAACGGTCTGAGGGACACTGAACTGGCCCCCTGTGTAAAAAGTTTGGGGACCCCTGTGTTAGATCAACCTATAAGACACCAGATTGGTAGCTGTATGTAGATAGAAGCAGCTCTGTCAACTCATGAGGGGAAAGGCAAGCAGGGTATGCAGTAGTGACTCTAAAAGTGACTGTAGAGGCATGGCCTCTGCCTCAAGGCACTTCTGTTCAGCGGCAGAACTGATAGTTCTGACTCGGGTGGAGAGCTCAATGAAGGGAAAAGAGCAAAAATTTTTACTGATTCCTGCTTTGCCTTTCTCACTCTGCAAGTCCATGGAGCCATATGTAAGGAAAGAGGGCTCCTTCCTGGCAGCTGGGGCAAGGATCTCAAATATCCAGGAGAAATTCTCCAGCTGCTGGAAGCAGTCTGGAAGCCAAAACAAATAGCGGTGATCCACTGCTGAGGACTGGTAGAAGCCCAGGGGAATGCCAGAGAAGATGCAGAGGCAAAGAAAGCTTCTACTCTGCCCTACCACAAGGCTACTTAACCTCTCTCATCCCGTGGGCTCCGGATCTTGCACCCAAATATTCTGAGGAAGAGAAAAAGTGGATAGAAAAAGAAGGGTAAAAGAACTAAAGGATGGCTGGATGCAACTGCCAGATGGTAGAGTTGTCGTCCCCCACCTGTTGAGACTGGCAGTGGTCCGGGCTTTACACACTGCCACCCATATGGGACAAGAAAAGACAGAAAAACTTCTAGGGAGGCATTTTTACATTCATCTACTAGCAACTTTAGCTAAAGGAGTCAGCTTGCGCTGCCCAACCTGCTGCCAGAACAGTGCCAAACAAGGCCCCTCGATGCCTCCAGGTGTCCAGACCTTTGAGGCAACCCCCTTTGAGGACGTACAAGTAGACTTCACTGAAATGCCCTGAAGCCAAGGCTGCTGGAACTTGTTAGTGCTAGTGTGCACCTACTCAGGATGGGTAGAAGACTATTCCACCCAGACTGAAAAGGCCAGAGAAATATCAAAGGCACTGCTCAGAGAAGTCATTCCAAGGTTTGGACTGCCACTTCGAATAGGCTCTGACAACAGCCCTGTTTTTGTGGCTAAGATGCTACAAGAACCAGCACAAGCCTTAGGCATCTCCTGGGAGCTTCATGTGGCATACAGACCACAGAGTTCTGGGAAAGTGGAAAGCATGAATAGGACTCTTGATAGTTTTCAGTGTTTTTTCTGAAGAAACTGTTCCGTGTGTAGCTGTAGATTCAGTGTCTATAGGAGAAGGTGAATTCAGGATCTTCCTATGTTGTCTCATTGAACCAAACCAAAAAGGTTTCTTTTTTATTTTACATGAAGGATAAGTTGGAGGAAGGTGCCAAAGACGTCCTTTAAGGCTTCAATCCTAAGAAACTAAGAACAGAATGGTGCCAATCAGAGAAATGAAAGGCCAAGGGAAAGTATGTTGACCTAGGAAAAGGATGAGTTTGGTTTTCAAACAAGTTGAATTTCAGGTGACAACATTTATCCAAGTGACATATGGCTCTCAGGCAAGCAGAAATGTGAGTCTGCAGCTTAGAGACATCAGAGGCAGACGGGTTTGGGACTCTGCCATAAAGCAGCCATCAAAGCAGATGAAACTGCTGAGGGGACCACAGAGCAGAGCCAGGTGAGAACAACTGAGCCTGAGCATTGGTCACACTACGGGACTGAAGGAGAAACTAGGTCACAAAAGAAAAGAGAAGAAAAAAAGAAGAGTAGAAGGAGAAACAAGGCAGAATAGTGTAAGTTGTGAGAGGACACAGTTTTAATGTGAGAGTAAACGACTAAGACAGGTGCTTCAGAAGGCCATCAAAAGGAGCACTGAGGCCCTGGCCGGTTCGTTCAGTGGAAATCATCGGCCCAGCATGTGGAAGTCCTGGGTTTGATTCCCAGTCAGGATACACAGGAGAAGTGACTATCTGCTTCCCCCCCCCCCCATCTCTCCCTCCCACAGCCATGGCTCAAATGGTTGGCCCCGGTCACTAGTGATGGCTCTGTGGCCTCACCTCAAGTGCTAAAATAGCTTGGTTGCAGAGCAACAGAGCAGTGGCCCATATAGGCATTTCATCTCCTAGTAGGAGCTTGCCAGGTGCATCCTGGTAGGGGCTCATGTGGGAGTCTGTCTCTGCCTCCCTTCCTCTAACTAAATTTAAAAAATTTAAAAAGGAACACTGAGAGAAGTTGACATGTGGCTAAAATAAGCAGAATGTCTTGGTCCAAAAGGACTTCCCAAAATCACATTGTTCAAGCCCTCATTTTATAGATGAGGCTATTGGGTCTCAAAGAAGCTAATTACCTTCCAAGGATAGCACATATACAGAGGTACATTGACAGAATACTCTCTCTTCCTCCTAGTTTGGCCCCCTAGTTTCCGCCAAACCAACCCAGTCATCCTGTCACTTTTCTAACTGTGACATGTAACGGAATATACTTTTCACCATATTGAAGCTCTGAAAGGCAGGGGCCATATTTTTAAAAAACTAGATGACAAAGACCATGCAACAAATTTGCCTTCATAAAAAGTGGTTCATGATATTATTATATCATGTTCAAGATGATGCTGTAAATGACCAATCGGAAAGTCCAGCAATAAGATCAATGAAAGCAGAAAATACTTTTTATTTTGTAAATACACATTTATTCTCATTATAAACTAGCAGACATTTATTTTAATAAAAGAAAGTATACAAAAGTATATATAAGAGAATAAATATCACTGACAATTCCATCACCCATACACGCAATTACTCTGAATCTTTTGGTGATTTTTCTTATTCCATGCCTATTGGTTTATACAGCTAAAGTCACACACAAGACACAATTTGTTTTTATTTCTTCCATCAGTGTTATATTACAAACTTTTTCTATTTAGAAATTAAATTTAATGGGATGACATTGATCAATAAGAGTACATAGGTCCCAGCTAAACATCTCTATAGCATTTGAATTGTTGATTGAGTTGTGTGTCCTTCACTGGAAGTCAAATCATTTTCTGTCACTGTATATTTGTCCCTCTTTCCCCCCTACTTAACCTCCCTTCACTTTTATCTATGTTCATGAATGTCAGTTTTATATCCCAACTATGTGTGAAATCATACAGTTCTTAGCTTTCTCTGATTTACTTATTTCACTGAGTATAACGTTATCAAGGTACATCCATGTTGTTGTAAATGATTCGATGTCATCATTCCTTATGGCTGAGTAGTATTCCATTGTATATATATACCATATCTTCTTTATCTAGTCCTCTATTGAGGGTGACTTTGGTTGTTTCCATGTCTTAGCTACTGTGACTATTGCAGCAATGAACACAGGGGTGCATGTGTCTTTGCATACCAATGTTTTTGAGTTTGGGGGGGTAGATACCCAGTAGAGGACTTGCTGGGTCAAATGGTAGTTCTATTCTTAATATTTTGAGGAACCATCATACTTTCTTCCATAATGGTTGTACAGGTTTACATTCCCACGAGCAGTGAATGAGGGTTCTTTTTTCTCCACAGTCTCTCCAGCACTTGTTATTACCTGTCTTGTTGATAACAGTCAATTTAACAGGTGTGAGGTGATATCTTATTGTAGTTTTGATTCACATTTTTCTGATAGCTAGCAATGAGCATCTTTTCATATATCTATTTGTTGTTTGTATGTCTTCATAGGAGAAGTGTCTGTTCAGATACTCCTCCCATTTTTTAAATTAGATTGTTTGCTTGTTTGTTGCTGAGCTTTGTGAGTTCTTTATATATTTTGGATATTAACCCCTTATCAAAGCCATTGTTTGTGAATATCATCTTTCATTTGGTTGGCTGTATTTTTGTTTTGCTGGTTTCTTTTTGCTGTGCAGAAACTTTTTAGTTTGATATAATCTCATTCATTTATTTTTGCCTTTACTTCTCTTGACTTTGGGGTTAAATTTATAAAATGTTCTTTACAGCCAATGTCCATAAGTTTAGTATCTATGTTTTCTTCTATGCAATTTGTTGTTTCAGATCTTATATTTAGGTCTTTGATCCATTTTGAATTAATGCTTGTTTATGGAGACAAGGTGTAGTCAAGCTTCATTCTTTGCATGTGGCTTTCCAATTTTCCCTGCAGCATTTATTGAAGAAACTTTCTTTTCTTCATTGTGTGTTTTTGGCTTCTTTGTTGAAGATTATTTGTGTATGTGTGTGTGTGTGTGTGGTTTTGTTTCGGGGCTCTTGATTCTGTTACATTGCTTTGTATGTCTGTTTTTCTGCCAATACCATGCTGTTTTGATTATCGTGGCTCTAACATAATTTGAAGTTAGGTAGTGTGATATGTCCAGCTTCATTCTTTTTTCTCAGGATTGCTTTGGCTATTCAGGGATTTTTATGGTTCAATACAAATCTAGTAGTTTTTTGTTCTATTTTTTTTAAATGGTATTAGGATTTTTAATGATAATTGCATTAAATTTGTATATTGCTTTGGGTAATATGGCCATTTTACCTATGTTGGTTCTTTCAATCCGTGGAATATTTTCCCATTTCATTGTGTCTTTTTCAATTTTTTTCAATAAGCTTTGTAGTTTGTAGTACATGGGCATTCACATCCTTTGTTAAGTTTTTTTCCTAAGTATATTTTTTTATTGTTGTTGCAATTGCAAAAGGAATTGGGTTTTTTTAGTTCATTTTCTGAAGTTTAATTGTTGGTGTATAGGAAAGCAGTAGACTTTTGTAAATTGATTTTGTATCTTGTGACTTTACTGTATTTGTTTATTGTTTCTAATAGTTTTTTGGTGGAGTCTTTAGGGTTTTCTATATACAGTATCATGACACCAGCAAAAAGTGATATGTTCACTTCTTTTTTCCCTATATGGATACCTTCTATTTCCTTCTCTTGCTATATTGCTCTGGCTAGGACTTCTAGTACTATGTTGAATAAGAATGGAAAGACTGGACAGCCTTGTCTTTTTCCTCATTTTAGAGAAAAAGCCTTCAGTTTTTCACCATTTAGCATGATATTGACTGATGATTTGTCATATATGGCTTTTATTATGTTGAAGTACTTTTCTTCTATACCCATTTTATTGAGTGTTTTAAACATAAATGGATGTGGATGCTTTTTCTGGATCTATTGATAGAATCATATGGTTTTTGTCCTTTCTTTTGTTGATGTGGTATATTATGTTGATTGATTTATGTATGTTGAACCATCCTTGTGCTCCTGGAATGAATCCCACTTGACCATGATGTATTACTTTTTTAATGTATTGTTGTATTTGATTTGCTAGTATTTAGTTTAAGTTTTTTACATCTGCATTCATTAGAGATATTGGTCTGTAGTTTTCTTTTTTCGTGGTATCCTTTCCAGGTTTTGGTATCAAGGTTATTTTGGTCTCATAAAATGTGTTGGGGAGTATTGCTTCTCTTAAGTTTTCTGGAAGTCTTTGAGAAGGATAGGTTCCAAGTCTTCTTTGACTGTTTGGTAGAATTAACTAGTGTAGCCATCTGGTTTTGGACTTTTATTTTGGGGAAGGTCTTTTGATAGTTGTTTCTATTTTTTTCCTATTTATGAGTCTATTTAGGTTTCCACTTCTTCATCACTCAGTCTAGAAACATTGTATAGTTCTAGGAATGTATCCATTTCCTCTGGATGGTTGAATTTGGTGGCATATAATATTCTATAGTATTGAAGTATGATCTTTCGTATATTTATGATATCTGTGGTAATTTCTTCTATTTCATTTTAGATTTTGTTTATATGGGTCATTTTTTTTCCTTAGTGAGTCTAACCAGACATTTGTCAATTTTATTGCTTTTTTCAAAGAACCAGCTCTTTGTTGTATTCATTTTTTCTATAGTTTTTTTTGTTCTCTATTTCATTTAGTTCTGCTCTAATTTTTACTATTTTCTTTTTTCTGCTGACTTTGGGTTGCATTTGTTCTTCTCTTTGTGTGTGTGTGTGTGGGGGGCTGACAGGAAAGGAGAGAGATCGAAAGCATCAATTCATTGTAGCACTTTAGTCATTCATTGGTTGTTTTTTTATATATGCCTAGACCAGAGGCTTCAGCCAAGCCAATGACCCCCTGCTCAAGGCAGAAACCTTAGGCTTGAAACCAGTGGCCTTTGGCCTCAAGCCAGTGACATGGGGTCATTTCAAGGATCCCACACTCAAGCCAGAGATCCCAGACTCAAGCTGGTGATATCGCACTCAAGCTGGTCACCTCGGGATTTCGAACCTAGATCCTCTGTGTCCTAGACTGATGCTCTATCCACTGTGCCACCTCTTGGTTGGGCAGCTTTGTTCTTCTTTTTATAGTTCTCTTTGATGTAATGTTAGGTTGTTTATTTAAGATCTCTCTTGTTTATTTATATAAGCCTGTAATAATATAAACTTCCCTCTTATTACTGCTTTCATTGCATCCTGGAAGTTTTGATATGTCATGTTGTCATTTTCATTTGTCTATCTTTTGACCTCTGCTTTTATTTTTTCTTTAACCCAGTCATTTTTCAAAAGTGTGTTGTTTAATTTCCACATTTGAGGGTTTCTTTACTTCCTCATTGCAGTTGAATTCTAATTTCAAAACCTTATGGTCAGATAATATGCTTGGTATAGTTTCAATATTCTTGAATTTGTTGAGGTTACTTTTGTGGCTTACCATATGTTCTATTCTTGAGAATGTCTCATGCACACTGGAAAAAAATGTATAATCTGATGTTCTGGGGTAAAAGGTTCTGTAAATGTCTATTATGTCCATTTGATCTAGTGTATCATTTAAGGTAAATATTTCTTTATTGGTTTTCTGTTAGGAAGATTGATATAAAGCTGTCAATAGTGTGTTGATCCAAGTATGATTATGTGTATGTCTGTTTCTTTTATTTTTTAATTTTTTGGTCTGTTAGAAGGTATAGTGTCCCTTTTATCATTATGACATGTCGATCTTTGTCTATTATTACTTTTGTTGTCTTGAAGTCAGCATTGTCAGATATTAGTATCTCTATACCTGCTTTTCTTTGGGTATTATTTGCTTATAGAATCATTTCCTAATCTTTTACTTTGAGTTTACTTTTGTCCTTGCAGTTTAGATGTGGCTCCTAAAGGCAGTATGTGGTTGATTTTTGCTTTTTGATTCAATCAGTTACTCTGTGCCTCTTTATTAGTGAGTTCAGTCCATTTATATTTAGGGTAACTATTGATGCTTGAAGATTTCCTACAGTCATTTTGTTTTGTTTTCTGGTAGTTTCATGTCTCCTTTGGTTCTTCTCCTTTGTGTTTCTGTCAGTTGTTTTTGTTTGCTGGTATTCCATACTTGTTTCCCCTGTTTCCTCTTTTCTTAAGCTTTGTATTTCAGTAGTGGTTTTTCATGGGTGGTTACCATTAGGTTTTTAAGAGACAATTTATCATATATACAAGAGTCCCTTGTCTTATGAGTGCTTCTGCACTCCATCCTTCTTTTCTACTTCAGATCTTTATCCTCTCCCCTTTTACATTATTGTTGTCACAGATTATCCTTGTTAATATTGTAAACTAGTTGAAGTTTTTACTTATAGTTTTCTTTTTTGTATCTAGTAGAATAACCCCCTTGAGTATTTCCTGCAGTGACAGTTTTCTGGTGATAAGTTCCCTCTGTTCCTGTATGCCTATAAAAGTTTTTATTTCTCCTTCATATTTGGAGGATAACTTGATGGATATAGTATTCTTGCCTGGTAATTCATCTTTTTCAGTACTTTGAATGTCTGAGTCCACTCTTTTCTGACTTGTAGAGTTTCTGCTGAGAAGTCTGATAACCTAATGGGTCTTCATTGTATGTTATGTTATTTTTTCTCTAGCTACCTTGATAATTCTCTCTTTGATATTGATCTTTGACAGTTTTATTACAATGTGTCTTGGAGAAGGTCTCTTTAACTTGGCATTCTGATGACTTTATAGATTTGAGGATCTAACTCTTTCTATAGGCTTGGAAAATTTTCATCAATTACTTGTTTGAATAGGCTCTCTATTCCCTTCCTCCTTTCATCTTCTGATATATCCATTTTTTAAATATTACTCTTTCTGATGGATTCAGACAATTCTCATAGATCTCTATCACTCTTTTTAATCTGTGAATCTCTCTCTTCTTCTCTATGTAGTAGCTTTAGGTTCCTATCTTTGATGTTACTGATTCTCTCCTCTATCTGGCCTGTTCTATTAGCTAAACTTTCTCAATCATTTCTCAATCCATGTATTGAGTTCTTCATCTCTGTTTTTAAAGTTTCAGTCTCCTTGGTGAAGTACTCTTTGTTTATTAATGTGTTTTCTGAGCTCATTAAATTGCTATTCAGTGTTTTCTTGACTCTCACTGAATATTTTTAGAACTAGAATTTTGAATTTTCTATTGCTTAACTCCAAGTTTTCCAAGTGATTGAGATTGTTCTCTGGATATTTTTTCTTTCTGAATTGCATCTCTTTCTTGGATAGCCATGGTGTTGCTTTTCCTCTGCTTTGATGGCATTTGAAAGTGGTATTGTTAAAAAATCGAACAAAAAACAACTACAAAAAATAAAAATACAATAAAAATAAAATAAGAAAAAAATTTAAATGACAAAGAAATAAAAGAGAAAAAAAAAGCCATGGCTGGTTGTCTCAGTGGTAGAGTGTCAGCCCAGCATGTGATGTCCTGGGTCTGATTCCCAATCAGGTAGTACAAGAGAAGCAGCCATCTGCTTCTCCCTTCCCCTCTTCTGCTTCCCCTTCTTTTTCTCTCTCTTTTCCTCTTGTAGCCATGGCTTGATTGGTTCAAATGAGTTGGCACTGGATGCTGATGATGGCTCCAAGTCTTCCACCTCAGGAGCTAAAAAAAAAGGAAGTTTGGTTGTTGAGCAACAGAGCAACAGCCCCAGATGGACAGAGCATCCCCCATAGGGAGCTTGGTGGGTGGATCCAAGTTGGGGAGCTTACAGGAATTTGTCTCTCTGCCTCCCTTTTTCTCACAATAAAAAATACTTTAAAAATAAAAAGAAAGAAAAATAAAAGGAAAAACAAAGTGGGAGGTATCACACTTCCTGATATCAAGCTGCTACCAAGCCATTGTAATCAAAACAGCCTGGTACTGGCATAAGAACAGGCATACAAATCAATGGAACAGAAGAGCGAACCCATAAGTAAACCTACACCTTATGGTCAATTAATATTTGACAAAGGATGCAAGAGTATACAATGGAGTAAAGACAGTCTCTTTAATAAAAGATATTGGGAAAATTGGACAGTTACATGCAAAAAAATGAAACTAGACTACCAACTTACACCATTCACAAAAATAAACTCAAAATGGATAAGAGACTTAAATATAAGTAGCAAACCCACAATAATCTTGGAGAAAACATAGACAGTAAAATCTCAGATATCTCTTTGTAACAATATTTTTGTCAATATATCTCCTTAGGCAAGTAAAATAAATAACTGAAACTATATCCAACTAAAATGCTTTTGCAAAAGACACCATTAACAAAATAAAAAGACAACCCACACTATGGGTTAACATATCCACTGATATGTCTGATAAGGAGTTAACACCCCAAATTTATAAAGAACTTCTAAAACTCAACACCAGAAAGGTAAACAAGGCAATACAAAATGGGCAAAGAAATGAATAGACACTTCTCCAAAGAGGACATACAGATGGCCAATAGGCATATGAAATAATGCTCAACATCACTAATCATTAGAGAAATGCAAGTTAAAACCACACTGAATATCTCATACCTGTCAGAATGGCTTTTATTAACAAATTAACAAACAAGTACTGGTGAAGGTGAGGAGAAAAGGGAACCTTCCTGCACTGCTGGTGGGAATGCAGACTCCTGCAGCCACTGTAGAAAACAGTATGGTTTTTCCTCAAAAAATTAAAAATGGAACTGCCTTATGATCTGCTCTCTCACTTCTAGGAATTTATCCTAAGAATCCCAAAACACTAATTTAAAAGAAGATATGCACCTGTAGGTTCATTGCAACATTGTTTACAATAGCCAAGATCTGGAAACAGCCCAATTGTCCATCAGTGGATGAATGGATAAAAAAGCAGTTGTACAGTTAGACAGTGGAATACTACACAGCTGTTATCACTGTGACAGCATGGATGGACCTGGAGATTATTATGGTAAGTGAAATAAGCCAGACAGAGAAAGACAAATACTATATGATCTCACTTATATGTGAAATCTAATGAACACAATAAACTGAGAAACAAATAGAATTAGAATCAAGGTCATAGGGAACAGATGGACAGCAGTCAGAGAGAAGAGGAAGAGGAGATAGGATCAAAGTAGGTGAAGGGATTAGTCAAATTATATATACATAACACATATATACAGACAACACGGTAGCAATAACCAGAGTGAACAAGGGAGTAAAGATAGGGGAAGGGAAGGCAAAGGGGATGAAATAGAAATGGAAAGAAACTTTTTATGAGACACGGGGGGCACGATGTGGGAGGTTAAAGGTGTTATATTGAGTGAGACACTTGTAACCATGTCAATACAATAAATTAAAAATAAAAATTTTAGTTAAAAAAAACCACAAAAAATTATAATAAAATTTTAAAAATAAAATTCAAAAGAAAAAATTGCACTTCACACTTCCAAAGGTTTTTATGGGTTTTTTCAGTAGATGATGCTGTATTACAAGTTTTAGCTCTATACAATTCCTGAGCTGACCTCTGATGAAATGTTGCTGTTGTGATGATGGAGATAGGGCTGCAGTCCCAATAATGGGTGAGGTATACAGTGAGGTCTTTACAGCTTTAACAACGGTGATCTCAGGCCTCGGTTCACTCCTTCCTGTGTCTCAACAGACCAGGGGACCAGACACAGAGCAACTCTGTTCTTCAGGGGAAAGAGTGGTTCTGGAGAACTAGCTGTGGCATATGTCTCTGCCACTCTAGGAGAAGGAGGCAGAGACTTGGAGACTGGGAAACTGCACTTTGTTTTTCTATGTCTCTGTCCCATGTGTGGGCTTCCAGCACACTACAGGAAACATTGGCTGTGACCCCTCGTTCTACTGCTATTTTGGTTTAGTATCTTTCAAACTGCACCCCAATTTCTCCTCTACTCCTGGGAGAATAAGAGCCAGCCACTCTGGGTTTCTCTCCTCCCTGGAGCTGACCCCAACATCTTATCTTCCATCCTCTCCTCAACCCTTCCCACCTTTAGTCCAATCTGTGCACAGGTCTTTCAGGCATGCCTGCGAGTTCTTTCACTGCGTGATAGCTATTCAATTTGTTGAAATTTCAAGGGGAAATATTAAGGGTATCTCGCATACTGTCATTTATTACAAACTCTTACTGTCATTGACACCTTTAAGTACCTACGTTATATTCACTTTTACTGTTTTTGTTTACAGAACCATGAGTTGTTTTAGGAGCAATCTTTTCAACTAAAATATTCACCTTCCAGGAGCATTTTACAGCTGAAGGTGGTGATGTGACCCAGTTCTAAGCAGTGACACATAGGGGAGGCTGCTGGCAGTAAAGGTAGGGACTTCTGAGAAAGTTTTTCAAAGGAACAGACTCCATTTTTGGCTTTTTTTGGGGGGGGAGTCCCTTTCCTCTTCTTCCTGTCTGGTCTGTGTACCTGTAGGTTGGGGTGAGGAGTGCAGTAGCCACACACATAGATGGTGGAAGTGAGGATGAAAAAACCCTGAATCCTTGGTTATATCTTCATGCACTCATATCAGCCTTGGACTGTTTTTCTCTAGACTTCTTAATGTGTAAGAGAAAGACTTTAAGCTGCAGTTTTGTCAGATTCTGTGTTACTCCCCGCCAAAAACAATATTAATAAATACATTTAGTAAATAAATTTTAAATGTCTCCCTTTGCATCATAAAATGCTGTTGTGTGTTTAATTTTAAACTCATGCTTCATCTTCTTTTCTAAAAAGTTCCTCGTAGCTTATAATAAATGATGCAAATAGTACAGAACTGTTTAAACCATGGTCACAGAAGAAAATCAAAGTAAGACGAGAGGATAGTTATTCTATAAAACTTAGGTGAGAGAAAGATACTGATGTCAATTCTAAAATTCACTTCTGAGTTTCTGGCACCACTCTTGTTATCTGATGCCTGAAAGCATTATCAGTTTATCAATTTTTTTCCTCACACAGAGTCCTAAAAAATGTATCATGTAAATCTAGCAGGTTATTGAAAACTGTGAATGTCCTTAAAAGTACTCTTTGAATTGTAGCAATTTTATCATATATTATATAATACCAAATCATCCAAAAGGACAAAATATTAAACTGTAATATAGTCTGGACCTTCTGCAAAAATATAATTTCAAATTGCTGCTATCTTTTGTTTGTTTGTTTCCTTGCTTACTTTTCGCCAAAACAGTCCAGAGAAACTGTATAACATGGAGAGAGTTTGAAGGACATGTAGCTACCTTCTTAATCTTTAGTCTATATTTTCCCCTACAGGAAGCCAGATCAAAAAGAGAGTCTTGAACTGGAACATGTTCTACAGTCACCTTCACCATGTTCGGCTTTATTAATACATTGAAGGATGTTTTAATAATCTCATCTAAATCAGCTTCAACATTCACCATCCAGATGTAGTGAGGACATTAGCCATATCAAGTCTCAGTGTTTCCATATAAAAAACCAGGCAATTTTTAAAAATATCGAAGTATTAGGAAAAGCTTTTTATGTAATTATTTGTTTTTTTTCCCCCCAGAAGAACTGGTATGCTTTCTTCTTTTGGACAACACAGATAATGTAGCTAATCACACTTCTCTTTTTTCTTTGGTTTCCAAAAAACTTAAAAGCAAATTTGTATCTAAACTTTATTTTTATATGCATTGTTTCTATGTATTATATATATTTTTAACTCAATTTTATTTATAAGTTAAATAAATTATATAATTTAAATACATTTTACTCCCCCTCTATCTAGACTTTCTTGGATATGAAGTTTTAAAACATATTTCATCATATATGTGTGGTTTCAAATTCTTGGTAGAATGAGATAGAGTAGAAATAATTAAATAGGCAGTCCAAGTATATGGTTTTCTGGTTATCTGGTAATAAAAAGTTGGGAAAACCAAGGCATGATTGGTTAACAAATGTCTCACAAACTTTGATAATGAAGCTTGTGGCCAGATTTAGCTAGGACACACTTCATGACTTCTGTCACTTGCAAATGCTGTATAACAGAGCAAGAATAGTAAGTACTATAAACAGCCAGCTGTGCCTGATGCAGCTCTAAATAGTCTTCAGGTATCATAGCATCTGCTCCTAACAGCAGCAGCAGCCCCCAAGGAGCTCATTATTATTATTATATCGTTGCTCCCTGGGTACAGGGAGTCACTGCGCCTGAAGGGATAGCCATAGGTTACTTAGAGCCCAGCTAGGTGAATGACAATGTTGATATTTGCTATTTCCGTTAAAGAACCTGGCGATTGTACTGCCAGCACCATCTTCAGAAACATCTTTTTGTTGTTCTTTTTTGTTTTCTTTGTTTTCATTTTTTCGATTATACAATACAGTATTGTCAACTATAGTCACCAGGTTTTGCATGAGAGCCTCAGACCTTATTCATCTTATAGCTGAAAGTTTGTACGCTTTTACCAACCTCTCCTTATTTCCTCACCACCCCTCACTTTTCAATCTGTTTCTATGAATGTAGCCTTTTTTTTTAAAGATACTACATATAAGTGATACCATGCAGTGTTTGTCTTTCTCTCTCCGACCTACTTAATTAATATAATGCCTTCAAGGTTAATTCATGTTGCCACATATGGCAAGTTTTTTTTTCATGGCCGACTAATATTCCATATATATATATATATATATATATATATATATCTCATATCTTTATTAATTCATCTGTTGACAGGCACTTGGTTGTTTCCATATCTTGGCTATGGTGAATAACGCTGCAATAAGCATGGGAGTATAGAAAACTCTTTGAGATAGAGTGGTTTCATCTCCTTTAGGTATATACCCAGAAGTGGAATTGCTGGATCATATGGTAGTTCTATTTTTAATGTTTTGAGGAACCACCACACTGTTTTCCATAGGGGCTGCACCAGTTTTGGAAGCATTTCTGACTTTACTCTGCTTAGATGCTCATTGGTACTATGTGGAAAACCCTGAATTCTGCATCCTAAGCACAGGAGAGATCATCTTGGTCCATAAGAACTTTGAAGGTAAGAGGTAACAGTCACCGCCTTCCACTTAAATAGCACCTCTTCCTAATGCCTACATAATGTTTGGCTTGGGACAGGTCTGTGGCCAGACCATAATGATTTAATTCCAAAACCCATCATTAAAATCAGTATAAACCAGAAGGGTAACAGGGGCTCTGAGAAGTGATCTCACTAACCCTCAGCTCCCCAGAATGTGACACCTAAACTATGTCTGCACAGAAAGTCCCCAGGTTCCCCAGAGTAAGCTTTCAGTGTAGGGTCTTTGGAAAAAATCATACTATCTCTGATCTGTGAGGTGCTGCCATTTTTGTGCAAGTTCTGTATGTACACAGTTGCCTCTTTCACTGCTACACATGTCTGAAAACATTGTCCAGAGCCACTCACCAGACAGGCCATGCCCAAAAGCTACAGAGTGTGGGCACGGATTCAAGAAATAAGAGCAGGTCTCTTAGAGTGGAGCCAGGAACTATAACTTCAAACCGAACGCTCTTAATTAGCCAGCGCGGAAAAACACCAAAGATGTTTGTATTTCATGTGCAGCAAGACTCTCATCAGCAGCCTATGCTCTCTATCTCTAAACCCTTTTTCAGGGGTAAGGAGGATCGCTGGTCCCTGCAGACCTCTACCTCCTAGGTTCTAGTTGTGGATCCTGCTCTCTGCCTTGTTCTTTACGCCGAAGGGTACAATTGAGTGAATCTCTCTTCGTGTTATTGCAAAACAGTTGAGTCCCTTCACTTTCCCAATAGGGAGAGAAATACTTAAGTGCAAGTGATCTGATTGGACAGGAAATAATGCCATTTCTTCATTTTTTCCATGGCCAAGTTCTGTATTTTAAAATAAATGTTTATGGTTTAAAATAAATGTCAAGGTGCTGATGAATAGGCAACTTTTAATCAGAAGACTAGAACGATAATGGCAAGCAATCTGCCTTCCAAGAGTAGAGAGGGTAGTGGGCAATGTTATTTTCCAGGGGCTGGACCACCTCTTGCCTCTACTCCCAAATCTGTATCATAAGATAGGACTTTAAAGATTTCCTTGGTTCTTTGCCAACTGCATTTATTAGACATTGCATTTATTAGTCCTCAGCAAGCTGTAGAGAACATGTCCAAGCCACCCAGGGGAATGGGGAAGGAGCGGGAGGTTACCCGGGGTACACACCCTGGGGGTTCTGTGCTTTCTTGTGGTAAGTTGGGAAGTGCATAGGCTCTTCGTCTTCAAGGATGTCAGGAGAGTTGAGCAAGAGAGGGGGGTTTATGGATGGGGCTTTTAGGCTTCACCTGAGGACTTGGTGCTCCCTCAAGGAGCTGTCCTGGTAGGGGACAAGTGGCCAGAGAAGGCAGTGCTGACCTTATGAAAGCTCCATTTTTGAACACTTGGAGCAAGGCCTGCCCCCAAACAAACCACCATGATCCCAGAGTGCACTGAGAAGTGCTTCTGTGTTACCTCTTCTCTTCCCATCCAGGAGTGCCCTGAGCACAGGGACAAGCCACTAGCTCAACAGACACCACACCTTCCTTCTAGTATGTGCACTATACTAGGAATATCAGTCTCAGGAGGGCTGGGAGGGGAGGGGAGGCACTTGCCAGCGTGGCATCTGTCCCCAGTCTACTACCCCTCTCTGCCCCTAAGACCAGCACTGGAACACAACAGGATGCAGAAATGGGAGAGGGGGTTGCAGTGGGATGTCAGAGGTTGGGGATTCCAGAGGTAGACACTGAATTTGGGGCACAAGATATTTATTAGGTGTTGACATCTATGGAGGGGAAGGAAAGGAAGAATTGGGCAGAAGGAGAAGTCAAACAAATGCAAGCTGAAAAAGCTTTGGCTAACCACAGCAGAGTTCTGGAGAGGAATTTGCCCATCAGAGTGGTCCTGTGTTGGGCTTTTATTCCCCTGTTGGGACCAGAAACTTTATTACTTTCTGTGACATTAACATTACTTGAAACAAGGTTACCCTCACAACACCTGTGACATATTATTTGGTAGAGCTTCAATAAACTGGGTGGTGACAGGGATCTTTATCTTTTACCCCTTGTTGAAACCTGAAATGGTCATGTCTTGGGCAGCTGCCCTTGTGACCAGCAATAATGGATGCGCAATGGGAAAGAACCATGATAGGAAAACTTGCTTCTATTGTAGAATACTTTAGTCAGCTATGAACTTCAAAGGTTTCATATACATTACGAATCAAACTATTTGCTAGCCATGAAGTACCTTTTGACTCTTAAAATTTTTAAATCAGATATTTGAACAAGCACAAGTATTTGAAAGCTTCCTATAAAACATTAAGCAAAGTTTTATTCCATTTCTCATCTACAAGTTAGTACATGCTATTTTCCTGCTTTGTGTGGTGATATTGTCTTGTGACAATAAGGTGAAGCTTAGGTACCACTTGGTGGCAGATATTCAGAGAAAACACAGGTGTTGCTAGAATTTGAAATGGCATTGTCCTTTCTGTGAATCAGCTGATGAGCCCGTGTTTATCACACTGCAGAGAGACTGTCTTCTGCGAATGCTACATTTTGAAATCTCGAAGTAATTTTATAACTGAGGAAAACACAGAGTGAGGACTAAACTAGGAGTGCCCAATAAAAATATAATGCAAGCCACATATGTAATTTAAACTTTTCTAGTAACTACATTTTTATGTTTAGTTTGTGGGATTAAAGGTTAATTTGTTTTCATCTTTATACTGTTCTGTGTCTTCCTTTTATAAAGTTAAATCTATTGGGTAACACTGGTTAATAACATGTTTCAGGTGCACAATTCTATAATACCTTATCTGTGTATTACCATATTTCCCATGTATAAGATGCATCTTAATTTTGGGACCTGAAATTTTTTAAAAATGTATTCCATAAAGTTATTGAACTGAAGTTTTACTCATCATAAAATTCATACAACTCCTCATCACTGTCAAACTTCCCATCTATTAGCTTGTCCTCATCTGTGTCTGATGATAAATCACTGTCTTAATATATTGCCTCATCCTCAACTCCATCTATGGAAATGCAAACAAAAAAAAATCTACAACCACTGTATAAGGCACACCCAGCTTTTAGACCCCAAACTTTTTGGAAAAGGGTGCATCTTATACATGGGGAAATATGGTACATTGTGTGCTCACCACCCCAAGTCTAGTCTCCTTCTGTCACCGTATATTTGACCCCCTTTACCCTCTTCTTCCTTCCCTATCCTCCTCCTCTCTAATAACCACCAGACTGTTGCCTGTGTCTATGAGTTTGTTTGTTCACTTGTTACTTTCTGCTTTATATCCCACATTTGAGTAAAATCATATGGTTCTTGTCTTTTTTGGTCTGACTTATGTCACTTAACATAATACTCTTAAGATCGATCCATATTGTTACAAATGGTAATATTCAATAATTTTATGGCTACATAGTATTTCCTTGTATGTATGTACCACATCTTTATCCAATCATTCATTGAAGAATATTTAAGTTGTCTCCATGTCTTGGCAATTGTGAATAATGCTGCAATGAACAAAGAGTACATATATCTTTATGAATAAATATTTTCAATTTGGGGGGATAGATGCCTAGAAGAGGAGTTGCTGGGTGATATGGAAGCTCTATTCTTAATTTGTTAGAAACCTCTATACTATTTTCCATATTTGCTGCACCAACTTACATTCCCACCAGCAGTATGTGAAGGTTCTCTTTTCTCCACATCTTCTCCAACCTTTGTTATTTCTTGTCTTATTGATAACAGCCATTCTAACAGGTATGAGGTGGTATCTCATTCTGGTTTTAACTTGCATTTCCTTATGGCTAGGGAAGTTGAACATTTTTTCATTTATCTGTTGGCCATCTGTACATCTTCTTGGGAGAAATGTCTGTTCAGTTCCTCTGCCCATTTTCCAATTGGAATGCTTGTTGTTTTTTGCTGTTGTTGTTGTTGTTGTTGAGTTGTATAAGTTTTTTATAAATATACTGCTCATAAAAATTAGGGGATATTTCAAAATGAATATGAAGCAATAAAATATCCCCTAATTTTTGTGAGCAGTATGTTTTGGGTGTTAGTCCCTTATTAGCCGTATCATTTTCAAATATCTTCTCCCATTCACTTAGTTAACTCTTTTTCTGTGCAGAAGTTTCTTTAGTTTGATGTAATCCCATTCATTTATTTTTAATTTTACTTCCCTTACCTTTGGGGTCAAGTTCACAAAAACCCCTCTGAGACCAAGGTCCAAAAGATTAGTACCCATATTTTCATCTATGTATTTTATTGTGTTAGGTCTTATATTCAAGTCTTTAATTCATTTGAGTTAATTTTTGTGTATGGTGTCAGGCAGTAGTCTAGTTTCATTCTTTTGTATGTCATAGCCACATTATTTAAAAAGTAAAATATAGCAATATGTTACAATTTTAACATGTAATCAGTATACATGGCAATACAATCAACACTGTGACATTGATTTACAACAACAACAAAAAAAACCAATAACAATGAAACACTTTTAAATTCTCTTTTTTCATACTAAGTTCTTAAATCCAGTGTGTAATTTACACTTAGCGTGCATCCCAGCTTGGACAAGCTGCATCGCCAGGGCTCACTGGTCAGAAATGTGGGTTCCATACTGGGCAGTGCCGATTTAAACAGTACTTTGAAACATTTTTCAGGCCAAGAAAGAGACTTTTTTTCACCATGCCACCTACTCAATTTCTCCTTCTCTTTTCCCGCAGAGAGCTGCTACTTCATTCTCAGCTAGGGGTCCCATGGTTTGGAGATTAAGGAAAGGAAGAAAGGAAAGGGGTAGTATTGTCCTCATCTGACTGGGTGGCCTTGAGCTCTGAGGCCTGGGGTTTGCCCAGGCCAGTGTTCAAAGATGGCTCTGGCTTTCACAGAGGTTTCCAGTGCCCTTTGAGTAGGTTTCTTTTTTCTTTTCTTTTTTTTTTTTTGTACTTTTCTGAAGCTAGAAACGGGGAGAGACAGTCAGACAGACTCCCGCATGCGCCCCACCGGGATCCACCTGGCACGCCCACCAGGGGCAATGCTCTGCCAAGACCAGAGCCACTCTAGCGCCTGGGGCAGAGGCCAAGGAGCCATCCCCAGCACCTGGGCCATCCCTGCTCCAATGGCGCCCCGGCTGTGGGAGGGGAAGAGAGAGACAGAGAGGAAGGAGAGGGGGAGGGGTGGAGAAGCAGATGGGCGCCTCTCCTGTGTGCCCTGGCCAGGAATCGAACCCAGGACTTCCGCACGCCAGGCCGACGCCCCACCACTGAGCCAACCGGCCAGGGCCTGAGTAGGTTCCTTAGGGCACCTTTCATGTCCTCACTTGGCATCTCCTCACTTTCTAGGCAGAACTATTGTGTAAGAGTCAGCTCTCTCTTGCAGGAACCACCATTTAGTCCACCCAGAACTTTCCACTATGCCTGGCCCCAACAACCCATAAGAGTACAGGCCTATCCAAACCCAGAAGCCCTCTCCTGGCTCTGCCATCCGAGTGACAAGCCGTTCAGCAAGTCCTGCTCTGGGCTTTGCTGCCAAGTCACACCTCAGTCCACTTTAGACAACGGGCTGCTCCAGTTCTCTGTTTCACAACTGCAGGAAACAGTTCAGTGTTCTCTATGGACTTCCATCAAAACCTGCCCCCCACAAACTTGGCACTAGAAAGTAACACCTTTACCCCTCTATGCAAAGAGATAGGGTGAAACCTCAAGCTCAGCAGCTGCCCTCTCCAAGAAATTTCTGCAACACTATTCCTGCAAAATTCTCTTCAGCACTTTAACCCTTGTTCTCCAGGTGGGTGAGGATGTTTAAGTCATTGATAAATAACTTCTGTGTCCCCACCGTACATTTTGGACTTGGTAGGGGTAGGAAGGTATCTTGTCTCTAACGCTCATTGGTATTTGGATTTCCACTGTATAGTTCCTCAGTTGATCGCAAGGTTAGAAGAGTCTAACATCCCATTCCACCTGAACCACCTTGCTTAATTCTACAGTCCTAATGGAGCAGACATATTATCTTCCTGTTACCTGCAAGGACACTGAAGCAGGTAGAAGTGACCTGGGTTGTAAAGCTAGACATCAGATTCAGGTCTTTCTGATTCCAGTCTGTGTTCTTAACTGCCAGATTAGCTCCTTAGTTTAAACTTAATGCAAATTGGCTTGAATGAAATAAAGTTAAATTGTTTGGATTTATTTTGAATTACATTAAATGAAAAGAAATATAACTTCAACGGAGAGCCAACTGTTTTGTTTTAATGTGATTTTGTTTATATAAATGCATTGCTATAAATCATATTTGCAAACTTTATGTTTCAGGAACTCAATGGAAGAGACAGTGTTATATAAATGAGTCAGAGATGGTCTCTGTATGTTGGACCCTATGTTGCTTACTCCCTCACTGTGGACTGAGACTCCTGAGCTCAGAAGCTCAGGGGTGCCAAATTCTCACTTTTACAATCTTAATTTTAAAAAAGTAGCCCAAGTAAGCAGATTGTAAACCACTGAGCCTGCTTTGCATCACCTCGACTCACACCTGCTGTCCTTGGGAAGACAAAGTCTTGTGATTATTAGGTCCCAAGCTTCTTTGGCTGGCCCTTTATAGCTCTCTGACCAGAGACACTCCGCCATTCTGCTAACCATCACCACCTAGACACGCAAGCTACTCTCTGGCCTCCCTGTCCCAGAGAACTTCCCTTATCTTCCTCTTCTTCTGAATGGTAACCTCCTGCTCCCATGTGGTAACCTCTGTACAGACTCCTTCTGTAAGGGAATCCCACATGTAACTATGTCTAAGTCCCCACCCAGTAAAACTCTAGTTGTATGTTACTGCCCTTTGGGTTTGGATGTTTTCATTGACTAGCTCCAAATTCCTTAAACCCTAACAAATATACAATAAGTGAGAAATGAATTTCAGAGTAGAAAGAGAGATTAGCCATACAACTTTTTTTTTCTCATTTCAAGCTCCTTTATATTACTAGTGGGCTCTTTTTTCCTAGTCTCACTAAGTTTGGTGGTCCCCAAAGGCTTGGAACATCTGTGAGCATATCTGAGCACTTACTTGTACATAGGATAGCTTAAGGTGGATTCCAGCCACATTATCTACTAGCCTTGCCCCAAGTTCTCCTTTGCAAAATTATGGATTTGATGTGTCAATTTATGTTTCTAACACACATAAAAAACTCAAAACTATTTTTCAGAATGCCCATTCATGAACTAAAATAATATTTGTGCCATACTTTTGGAAACATTGGCCATGATCTGAGTCATTAGAGTAAGTCACAAGGCTTTCCAAGGCCTCTTGCTCCCACCTTTCCCCCTAAACTTTGAGCTCTGGAAATGCAGAACTTCCTCAACTTTGCTATGTTGTCTCATGGCTCTGCCTTTGTGTGGGTTATATTATATGAAATGTCCTTTCTATCTTTGCCTAGGACAATCTTCTTGGGTTTTAGAGACTGAGTTGGTACATGACCTAATGGAGAAACCTTTACTCTCCACTCTCTCAGGGCATCTCTGTCCCACTCACCCTCCTTGGTCAGAGCCACCTCCACCCACCCCCAAGTCTCACCTTGAAAGAGAACATAAAGCGAAGTTTAAACTTACCCTGCGCCATATTGTTAGTTAGCCTGCATCTCTCTATGGTCTTTCTATCCAGAGGAAATTAGGGACTTACAGGTTTTTGTATTCCTGGTGCCCACAGTAATTCCAAACACTGAGAACATGTTTTAATAACTGCTATTCTGTTTTTCTTTTAATTAAATAGCGCTGACCTACAGTTTGCCGTTGGGCTGAGCGTGTGGAGGTAGAGAGGGGGAGAGAGGAAAGCTGAAGGGGAGGAGAGGAAAGGGAGGTTATGGTGCTTTTTTTGTGATGCTGTGTCCTCAAAAAATTCAAGGCAGAGAAATGAGAGTTCATATTTATTTTTCCAGTCTCCCATGGTCCCACTGACATAGCAGGAATAATTTGTTTTTCTTAAGAGATGGAAACATGACAGAGAAAATAAGAAGGGAAATCACCTTAGAACAGGAATTTGAGGAATCCTGAATGATGACACAACAAGATGAGAAACTTGAAGACAACAGAGCAGAGCAGCCCTGTCCAGTGCCAGCCCCAGCCCATGACTCCCCGACAAATAGAAAGAGTGGGAGAGGGCTGGTAGCCAACCAACGTGATTAATTGATGAACTGTTCTCAGAACAACTGAGACAGTAGGATCCTTGCCCCATGCCCTTCTCTCCCCTCTTTCCAAGACATTCTGCTTTGGCAGAACAGGGGCCTTAGAGCTGCCCTCTCAATATAGTTTTTTTCTTATTGGGGATCCTTAAGTGGGGAGGGGCCTCAAAAAGGCAAAGCAGTTTGAAATATTCCTGGACTCTCACAAGGATAATAGAAGGGCCAAAGGGCAAAGCAGCTGTACCCAGAAAAATAGCCAGCCAAGTACTCCATTGGCCAATTAACATCTATCCCTATTTTGGTATCTTGGTTTGAGATGGGGCAGCTTGCCTCTTATACAAACCTAAAGGAAAGCCTGTAAGTGAACACAACCTGCCATATCCATGGGATGCTGACCAGGCCAAGCATTCAGAAGACAGTTCTGTTGGGAAACATACCAGCTCACCTGCATCTAACCATACTAACCAGTTCGGTCCTTCAGTAGCAAACATGAGTGAACCACCCAGAATCACAGGATATTTTAGGAGAGCCAACAGCATAAGACAAAAAGACCAAGGTGAATTTACTGACCCACTGTCTCCAAAGAGAGTAGATAATTTAGACACACAGTGCCTGCTATCACGATTGCAGGGGCTTCCCTGATCCCTTGCCCTTCATGGGAAAAGCTGGTTTTCTGCTTTTCCCTTGTCTTCTTTTGTGGTTTGCTTGTCTTGGTGAGACACCAATAAATAGGATGGCCCACCATCCTCCGACTCCGCCATTTCTTTATCGTCTGCCCGAATCCAATGGGAACCTGCACTAGAATGGCCACGATGGCGGCTCCTGGCCTTACAACTGGTGTAGTTTCCGGCAGGATTCAGAGATTGGTATGGGGCCGCCACCCTTGATGGGTGGGATAGAGTAATGGTTGCTGCTCTGGCTCCCCATGGCTGTCTTTTTAGAGGCCATGGGCTACGTGTTTTTTTTTTGTTTGGGTTTTTTTGTTGTTTTTTTTTTGTATTTTTCTGAAGCTGGAAACAGGGAGAGACAGTCAGACAGACTCCCGCATGCACCCGACCGGGATCCACCCGGCATGCCCACCAGGGGCGATGCTCTGCCTACCAGGGGGGCGATGCTCTGCCCCTCCAGGGCATCGCTCTGTCGCGACCAGAGCCACTCTAGCGCCTGGGGCAGAGGCCAAGGAGCCATCCCCAGCGCCCGGGCCATCTTTGCTCCAATGGAGCCTTGGCTGCGGGAGGGGAAGAGAGAGACAGAGAGGAAGGAGAGGGGGAGGGGTGGAGAAGCAAATGGGCGCCTCTCCTGTGTGCCCTGGCTGGGAAGGGCTATGTGTTTTTTACTCAAGAGGAAACCAGAAGTTCTGTGCGAGAAGCTGCCAAGGTCAAAAGCTTTAGTATGAATTGCAAATAGAACGGCAGAAAAGGCTGGAATTGGAGCGAGCACTGGAGAAGGAATTACAAGTTTGCGAGTTGCAGTTTACCCTGGAAGCTGAACATTTTCACCGGCAGTTGTTGGAGAAACAACTGCGGATTCAAGAGCTCGAGTCTCAGCTTCTGGCCAAAAGCCAGCAGCCACAGGAGCCTAAAAGGTCACCAAAGGAGCTGCAGCATCCGTGCCGGTGGATTGGCTTTGAGTCAGCGGGAGCAGGCACCTGCAACTCCTCTTCTGAGGATGAGAACGCTCAGGCTGAAGCTGCCATACGCACACTGAGAGCCCGACCAGTTGTCGCCAAGAAGGTAAAAACCCAGCAACAAAGAGTCCCTCAGGGGCAGCCACAGCCTCCTGCCCAGGTAATGGAACACTCTGTGGTCCGGCCCTATACCCAGGCAGAGCTGATGGAGTTGGGGGCACAATTTAGGCAGAAACCTACTGAATCCCTGGTAACCTGGTTACTACGATTATGGGATATAGGGGTGGATGGCATCATGCTCTCCGGAACAGAGATGGAGAAATTGGCCGCCATTACCACACACTCTTCCTTGAGGCAGTGTCTTCAGAACTGCCATGGCAACCCAGGAGACCATACCCTATTAGAATGGGTGATGGCTGCCATTTGTATGGTCTGGCAGAATGCTGGAGAACTGCCAGGGGCAATGAGTCGGTGGCAGTGCTACAGTGAGTTAGTAAAGGTCCTGCGGGAAGTAGGTATGAAGAATGCTGTTTTCAACCCTGGGTCTTGTGGGCCAGACGAGGAAGTGTTTACGACAAAAATGAGGGAATCTGTCCTTGCTAGCGCCCGTCAGCCCTTTTTGGGTCACTTGTGGCTATCTTGGGCCCCTATGTGGGGCAGCCCATCAATGTAGTTACACAGATGGTAGCAGATTTGGGAGAGCTGGAGGTCACTCGGGATCATAAAGCAGTGAGGGCTGCTGCCTATGTTCCCCCCCCCCCAATTAACAAGGGAAATGGGCCTATAAAGGTTACCCGAACACAGATGTGGGTAGACTTGATTGCAGCTGGAGCAGATAAGGGAAAATTGGATGGCCAGTCTAATAAAATTCTTTTGGAGCTTTGGCGGCAGCTTAAACCAGAACAGAAGTTCCAGCCACGGAGACGAAAGGCCCCAGCAGCTACCAATAAAACGTTTGGTGCGTGCACAGCTCGGTTACAAGATTATATGATAGAGATGGCCGAGGGAGAGGAGAACTCCCAAGACTCATTGTACCAGTTTGAATAGGAAAAAGGCCGAGGGACCCATCTAACGGGGATGGGCGAGGACCGGAGGCCACATGTGGAACTGGCTATCCACTGGTCCCCTTCCAATGTACAAAGGGTGTTGGCCTTGGTGGATACAGGTGCAGAATGTTCCCTTCTCTATGGAAACCCAGAGCGGTTTGCTGGGACCCCAGTGGCCATTGGACGGTTATGGGGGCCAAACTGTTCAAGTGAAGCCAATAACTATTCCATTGGGGATAGGGAGACTGCCTCCTAAGCCATATAAGGTGTATGTATCTCCTATTCCTGAATATATTTTGGGGGTAGATGTCTTGCAAGGACTGTGGTTGGAAACTACAGCTGGGGAGTTCTGGCTGCGGATCAGGGTTGTGAAGGCAGTATTGCGGGGACATGCATCACATTCCCCTTTGCAATTACCCGTCCCTCGGCGTGTGACTAACACCAAGCAGTACCACCTGCCAGGTGGTTATGAAGAAGTCACAGGGACAGTCCTCGAACTGGAAAAGGTGGGGATCATCCGGCCAGCACACAGTCCTTACAACTCCCCAGTATGCCTTTGCGCAAAGCAGATGGAACCTGGAGAATGACAGTAGATTACAGGGAACTTAATAAAGTTGTTCCCCTTTTGCAAAAAAAAAAAAAAAAGAGAGAGTAGATAATTTAGAAAAAATAGGAAAACGCTTAAAATTCTTATTTAATAACCACTGAGATATTCAAGATATTCTATCTGTAAAGCATTAGACTATTAAAAAGGAGCAATCAAAAGATAAGAAAAGTTCTGAAAAATTAAAATTATAATTTCTCAAGTGAGAAAAAGAAAGAGTGCATAATAAGGGTAAAAAGTAAACAGGTCATTTGGAAAGTGAGATTTAGGAAAAATTATTTATAGAAAAAAATAATAGGAGATGTGAGAGAAAAGTTTAAGGGGTTGGATAATATATCCCAAAGGCCAATATCTGTTTAGTAGGAGTTCCAAATAATACAAAAAAAAAAAAAAGGTAACTGAAAACATTAAAGAAAATGTTATCAAACAAATATCTGAAAAATATATATTTGAGCTAAAGAAAGATATGAATTTTTAGATTGAAGAGTTTCACTGCTTTCTGGGCAAGTGAATGAATAAAGATTCACACTTAGACATAACCTGGTAAATATTTAGAACTCCAAAGATCTTAATAGCTTATAGAGAAGAAAAATCTAGACCATTTACAATGAATGGAATTAGAATCATATTAGCAATAGATATTTACCAACAATATTGGGCTCTAGACTCAGTAGAGTAATGCCTTTAAAAACCTCAAGGAAATTATTTTAAATCTAAAATTCTATAACAAGCCAAAATATTGGTCAAGTGTTAAGGTAAAATAAAGACACATATACATCATAAGAAAGTTTTTTCCAACAGGTACTCCATAAATATGAACCATCAGTATAAATAATAGCACAATATGATATAAGAAATAGTGTCAGTTGAGTATGAATTATGAAGAATTGAATCCTGACCAGATGGTGGTGCAATGGATAGAGTGTTGACCTGGGATGCTGAAGACTTAGGTTCAAAACCCTGAGGTTGCCAGCTTGAGTGTGGGCTCACCAGCTTGAGCGCAGGGTCACCAGCTTGAGTGTGGGATCATGGACATGACCCCATGGTCGCTGGCCTGAGCCCAAAGGTCACTGGCTTGAAGCCCAATGTCTCTGGCTTCAGTAAGGGGTCAATGGCTCAGCTGGAGCCCCCGTCAAGGCACCTATGAAAAAGCAATCAATAAACAACTAAAGTGACCAGTGGTTCAACTACAAGTTGATACTTCTTATCTCTCTCCCTTCCTGTCTATCTGTTCTTGTCTGTCCCTCTCACCCTAAATAAAAAAGAAAGAAAGAAAGAAAGAGTTGAAGAAACAGCAAAAATAGTACAGTAGTTATCTCTATAACTTGGACATCCTCCTACAAGTAGATTTATGAACCCAGGATTACAAATCTTTCTCCATCCATTCCACCACATTTCTTAATTCTGCAACAATACTGTAAATGCTGTTTATAGTGGATTTAAAGTTTTTAATTTTATTTATATTTAAAATTTTTATTGAATTTATTGGGGTGACATTGGTTAATAAAATTACATAAGTTTCAGGTGTACAATTCTATAATATATCATCTGTATATTGTATTGTGTGTTCACCAACCCAATAATTTTTATTTAAATGACATACATTACTTATTCATTGTCGCTGAAGACAATGCAAATATTATTAACTATACCAATGTAAAATTAATGATATAACTAACAATAAATAGTCAGAAGCATGTAGATGGGTACAAGTAATTTTAAAAAGTCACTCTGTTAAATTGATGTGATGTTAACCGGAAAAGAGGCATTCCACTTAAATTTGTTCACACCTTGTTGACCAAACCAAGCACTTCTGCAGGCTGTGGTTGAAAATCACTGTTAGGGTCAGGCTCTAGTTGATGATCAGTTTATTATCTTAAAGTGTTGCTTATCCAAGCACATTACCTACTTTCATTACAGATGGACTTTCCTATTCATAGATTTGTTATTAATTGATATTAATTAAATAGCTTTTAGTAATTTAATGAAAAAAATCAAAATACAAAAAGAAAAAAACAAGAGGTTATCATGGAAATGTAGAAACCACAAAGGCAAAATTTGTTAATAAGAGAAACATCGGCACTAATCAAAAAGAAATTGGTGCTACAATCTGAAGACTATCTCGTCTAAGAAAAAGTATACAGTCAATATATTTTGTTTTTATATACAAATTTAGAGAAGACTGCTATAAAAGCTGAGAATAGCAAGTGGCTCAAAGGGCCCAAATGTTGATTTAGGCTTCTCTGGTCTCCCTGGGGCCCCAGCTCATGTTTCAGTCAGAGAGCACTGAACGTCCTTGGCTGGTGGCCACTGTTTGTAGCACACTGAGGCAAGCCTGGATCAGAATGTGGCCTGACAAACATTTTGTTAACTTGTAATTTAGAGACATTAGTTGAACCAGTATAATTAAAATTTTTGAATTAGTAGAGTTTAGAATGGTTAATTCAACATCTCTGCAATTTTCTAATAGGTTAATATGTCTAGTTAGACATAATATATCTAATATGTCTACTAGATGTTCAAACATCTGATTTCTTAAATTTACAACCTCAATTATGGTTTATTGATGAAGTTAGTTAAATTTCAGTAAAAATTATTCAAAAAACTGACACGGAATTTCTCTCATGTGATAAATTTAAACTACAAAACCTAACCTGGATTTTAATCATACACCCTAATCCATAAGGGGACATTTAAATATGTGTGGTATTTCATGGCAAAGTTATTGCTTGAAATTTTTTTAAATCCCTGGTCAATTGGCTGAGTGGTAGAGCATCAGCCCAGCATGTGGATGTCTCAGGTTTGATTCCTCATCAGGGCACACAGGTGAAGTGACCATCTGCTTCTCTACCTCTCTCCTTTCTCTCTCTCTTTCTCTGCTCCTCTCCCATAGCCATGGCTCGATTGACTCAAGCAAGTTGGCCTTAAGCACTGAGGATGGTTCCATGGCCTTCGCCTCAGGCTCTAAAAAAAATGGTTTCAGTTGCAACAGGCAGAGCATTCGCCCCCTAGTGGGCTTACCAGGGAGATCCTGGTCAGGGTGCGTGCAGGAGTCTGTCTCTTTGCCGGGGAGATCCTGGTCAGGGTGCATGCAGGAGTCTGTCTCTGCCTCCCCTCCTTTGACTAAAATTAAAAAAGAAAAAAATGTATCTAGGATTCAACTTATTTTAAAACATAATTTGCTCTCATTATGACTCCAACTAACTATACATCTCAATTAATTACATATACTTAACAGCTATACCAACAATTATATGTATGTACCTTTATATTACAACACAATGTGTATTAATATATTTGATGTGCCAACATTTTATTCTGGTGCTCTGAAACAAAGTTACAGACTTAAAAATCAAATCAAATCAATCCAAATCAGATCAGATCAGCCTGACCAGGCAGTGGCACAGTGGACAGAGCATCAGACTAGATGCAGAGCACCCAGGTTCAAAACCCCGAGGTTACCGGCTCAAGCATATGCTCATCTGGCTTGAGTGCAAGCTCACCAGCTTGAGCACGGGGTCACTGGCTTGAGCATGGGATTATAGACATGACCCCATGACCGCTGGCTCGTGCCGAAAAATTGCTGACTTGAATCCCAAGGTCGCTGGCTTGAGCCCAAGGTCACTGACTTGAGCAAGGGGTCACTCACTCTGCTGTAACTTCCTGGTCAAGGCATATATGGGAAAGCAATCAATGAACAACTAAGGCGCCACAATGAAGAATTGATGCTTCTCATCTCTCTCCCTTCCTGTCTGTCTGTCCCTCTAACTCTCTCTCTCTCTGTCTCTGTCAAAAAATAAATTAAAAAATTGTAAATTTTATAAGCCCCAGAAGGAAATGATATGGGTGTTTGGATTGGTCAAATTGTCCAGTTATAGGCCAGAATAATGAAAAGTCATGTCTTTGTGAAACTCATGTATCCCAAGGATGAAGTCTTGAAAGTTTTCAGTGAAAAAGAATAAGTATCAGTCTTCTCATCTTCAATTCTGGAAGTTGGAGAATAGTAACATCACATTTAGAGGACAGTGAGAAGTCCAAGAATCCACTACATAGCCAAATGATGGCAAAATAAAAACATTTTTACACACAAAGAGCTCAGAAAAATATACAACCATGTAGTATATATATATGCATGGTCACGTGAAATTTATTCCAGGAATACAAGGAAGGCTCAACATAGGAAAATGAATACAATATACCACATTAACAGAGTAAAGGTAAAAAATCACACAATCACCTCAATTGATGCAGACAATCATTTGATAAATTCAACACCTTTTCATGATAAAAAAAAACACACAACAACACTCATCAAACTAGAAAAGGAAGAAAATTATTTCAATGCAATAAACACTATCTATGATAATCTCAGAGCCATCATGCTTAATGGTGAAAAACTAAAATATTTTCCTCTAAGATCAGAAACAAGGGAAAGATGTCCACTCTTTCCACTTCTATTTAACACAGCATTGGAATTCGGGCAAGTTAAAAACAAATAAAAGGAGTCTAAATTGGAAAGAAAAAGGTAAAATTACATCTGTTCACAAATAACATAATCTTGTATGTAGAAAACTCTAAAGATTTCACAAAGAAGTCTTTTAGACCCAATAAAAGAGTTTAGCAAATTTGTAGGATAACAAATCAACAAACAAAAATCAGTTGTGTTTCTGCATGCTAACAATGAACAATTAGAAAAGCAAATTAAGAAGACAATCCCATTTGCAACTGCATCAAAAAGAATAAAATATAAGGTCTACCAGAAAGTTCTGTTCGTTTTTGGAATAAAACAAAATACAAATTTTTCTTACCGTCAATAAACTTTATTAAATAATATAATTGCCATTATTATTAATGATTTTTTGCCAGCATGAGGGAAATTTGTATATCCCATTTTTGAAAAATGTTTTATCTTTTGATGAGAAAAATTGAACCAGTGCTTGTTTGATATCTTCTTCATTTTTGAATTTTTTGCCCTTCAAAAAATTTTGTAAGGACAAAAACAAGTGATAGTCGGAGGCTGCTAAGTCCAGGGAATATGGTGGATGCGACAGACATGCTTCTGTAGCATTTTTCCTTGTTGAAATTTGTAAAAATTACAGTGGCGTAAATGAACTTTATCAGTAGCCATGGGTACACTATCGCTTCACACATAAGACTAACGTGAATCAACTTTTAGTTAATTTGCTACGTCAGTATGTATTCATTAAGTGATAAAAATAGAGAGGCACACATGCACCAAATAAACATGTGCTTATGTGTCGAAACTTGTTGTGATAGAAACGGACAGAACTTTCCGGTAGACCTTATACTTAAGAATAAACTTCACCCTTTTCTCCACATCCTCACCAGCACTTATTCTGTGTTGTTTTGTTGATGAGCGCCATTCTGACTGGTGTGAGGTGATATCTCATTGTGGTTTTAATTTGCATTTCTCTAATGATTAGTGATGTTGAGCATTTTTTCATATGTCTATTGGCCATCTGTATGTCCTCTTTGGAGAAGTTTTTATTCATTTCTTTTGCCCATTTTTTGATTGGATTGTTTGTCTTCCTGGTGTTGAGATTTACAAGTTCTTTATAAATTTTGGTTATTAACCCCTTATCAGATGTATTGTCAAATATGTTCTCCCATTGTGTAGTTTGTCTTTTTATTCTGTTCTTATTGTCTTTAGCTGTGCAATAGTTTTTTAGTTTGATATAGTCCCATTTGTTTATCCTGTCTTTTATTTCACTTGCCCGTGGAGATAAATCAGCAAATATATTGCTGCGAGGATGTCGGAGAGCTTATTGCCTATGTTTTCTTCTAAGATGCTTATGGTTTCATGGCTTACCTGCACTGCTGGTGGGAATGTAGACTGGTGCAGCCATTGTGGAAAATAGTATGGAGACTCCTCAAAAAATTAAAAATCGAACTGCCTTTTGATATCCCACTTTTAGGAATATACCGTAAGAACACCATAGAACTGTTCCAAAAGGAGAAATGCACCCCCATGTTTGTGGCAGCATTGTTCACAATAGTGAAGATCTGGAAACAGCCCAAGTATCCGTCAGTGGATGAGTGGATTAAAAAGCTTTGGTACATATATACTATGGAATACTACTCAGCCATAAGAAATGATGACATTGGATCATTTACAATAACATGGATGGACCTTGATAACATTATATAAAATGAAATAAGTAAATCAGAAAAAACTAAGAACTATATGAATCCATACATAGATGGGACATAAAAATGAGACTCAGAGACATGAAGAAAAATGTGATGGTAACGGGGTGGGGAGAGGGAACGAGGAAAGAGAGAGAGAGGGTGGGGGGAGGGGAGGGGCACAAAGAAAACCAGATAGAAGGTGATGGAAGACAATTTGACTTTGGGTGAGGGGTATGCAACATAATCAAATGTCAAAATAATCTGGAGATGTTTTCTCTGAACATATGTACCTTGATTTATCAATGTCACTGCATTAAAATTAATAAAAATAAGATAAAAAAATAATAAACTTCACCAAGAGGACAAAAGACGTCTTCAGTGGAAAACTTTGCTGAAAGAAATTAAAGAAGATACAAATAAACAGAAAGACATTGTGTGTTGATGAACTGGAAGAATTAATATTGTTAAAATGTCCATACTACCCAAAGTAATCTACAGATCAATACAACCTTTATTAAAATTCCAATGGCTTTTCTTTTCAGAAATATTAAAAAATCCTAAAATTCATTTGGAATCTGAAAGAACCAAAATAGCCAAAAACAATATTTTTTAAAAAACCCCAAATCTGGAGGTCTCACACTTTTTGGTTTTAAAACATATTACAAAGCTGCAGAGATTAAAACATATGGTATTGGTATAGACACAGCCATATTAACCAATAGAATAGAATAAATAACCCTGAAATAAACTCTCATCTATATTTTACCATATGGGACCAAGGCTACACAATAGGAAAAGGATTGTCTCTTCAAACAATAGTGTTGGGTAAACTGGATATCCTTGTGCAATAAAAAGGAGAAGAGGTTATATAGCCTTACTTTACACCATATGCAAAAAAGAATTCAAAATGTATTGAATACCTAAATGCAAAACTTGAAGCCATAAAACTCCAGAAGAAAATAGTGGGAAAGTTCATAGTATTGGCTTTGACAGTGATTTCTTGGTTATGATACCAAAAACATAAGCAACAAAAGCAAAAACATACGAATAATACTACCTCAAACTGAAAAACATCTGCACAGCAAAGGAAACAATCAACAGCATTAGTAGGTAGCATGTGGAATGAAAGAAAATATTTGCAAACCATATATCTAATAAGAAGTTAATATCTAAACTACATAAAGAACACTTGCAACCCAACAATAAAAAATCAAATAACCCAATTAAAAAATGGACAAAGGACTTGAATGTACATTTTTCCAAAGGAGCTATACAAATTGCCTAAAGCAGTAGTCCCCAACCTTTTTTGGGTCACGGACCGGTTTAATGTCAGAAAATATTTTCACCGACCGGCCTTTAGGGTGGGACGGATAAATGTATCACGTGACAGAGACAAGCATCAAGAATGAGTCTTAGACGGATGTAACAGAGAGAATCTGGTCATTTTTTAAAAATAAAACATCGTTCAGACTTAAATATAAATAAAACAGAAATAAGGTAAATTATTTATTCTTTCTCTGCAGACCAGTACAAAATGACCCATGGTACCAGTCCACGGCCCAGAGGTTGGGGACCACTGGCCTAAAGCACACAAAAAGATGCTCAACATGGGAAATTAAATCAAAACCTCAATGGACTCTGGCAGGATAGCTCAGTTGGTTAGAATATTGTCCCAAATTGCAGAAGTTGCTGGTTTGCTCCCTGGTCAGGACACATACAGGTACAGATTGATGTTCCTGTCTCTCTCTCTCCCTTTCTCTCTCTCTAAAATCAATAAAATAAACATTTTTCAAAAACCACAATGAGATACATCCATTAGGATGACCATTATATATTAAAAAAAGAAAAAAGTAACAAATGTTGTGAGAATGTGGAGAAATTTGAACTCTTGTTCATGGAATATAAAATGGTGTAGTCAAAATGGAAAACAGAATAGAGGTTTTTTAAAAGTTAAAAATAGAATTATTATATTATAAAGCAATATCACTTCTAGGTATATATAAAAAAAACACGATCTTGAACAAATATTTGCACACCCATATTCATTCACAACAGACAATATCACTTCTAGGTATATATAAAAAAACAGGATCTTGAACAAATATTTGCACACCCATATTCATTGCAGCATTATTCACAACAGACAAAAGGTAGAATCAATCTAAATGTCTACCAACAGATAAATGGATAAAGAAAATGCAGTATATACATACAATGGAATATTATTCAGTCTAAAAAGGAATGCTACTCTGCCATATGCGACAACATGGATGAACCTTAAAAACATTACAGAAGGACAAATATTACATGATCCCACTTATTAAAGAACCGAAAATAGTCACTCTTAGAAACAAAGTAGAATGGTGAGTTCAAGGGCATTCAAGGAGCATATGAAAGTTGTTCAATAAAAATGGAGTTTCAGTTTTGCAAGGTGAAATAGTTCTAGAAATTTATTGTGTGACAATGTACATATAGATAACTACTGTACATATAGATAACTACTGTACATATAGATAATGACAATGTACATATAGATAATTACTTAACTATGGTTATGAAGGTGAATTTTATATGATGTAGTTTTGATCACAATAAAAGAATATCCACCTCAAAGAACAACAATAAAAGTTACATAATATAGGATTCCATTTATATGACATTCTCAAAAAGGATGGAGGGAGATTAGGGGGAGGGGAGTAAGAAGGATCAAATATATTGTGATGGAAAATGACTTGACTTTGAGTGGTGGGCACACAACATGATCAACAGTTCAAATGCTATAGAGAAGTTCACCTGAAACCTATGTACTCTTATTGAAGCAGGAATTGGCCTGCAAATGGAGGATAATAGATGTCTAGACAACTTGATGTAGGAAGAATTTATTAGTAGCCAGCAGAGCGCATGAGGCTAGTAGCACCAAAGCATAAGCTCTCTAAAGCTAGTTCTTCTGAATCTTCAATATCTTTACAGTTTTTGTTTTTACACGACAAGTGCCTGATTTTTTTTTACTTCTTTGTCTGCAGTCCTACATGGCTTTTGTGTTTTTAGGGTGGAGGCAGTAAGAGGAGAGGTTTGGACTGTCTGTCCTTGACTATTCACATATCCATTTTTCTTGCTAGTGCTGCAGGTTTATTTCAGGGAACCAATAAAGGGGCTATAGCTGTGGTTTGTTACTTTTTAAACATTCTCAGTTAGTCCTTTCTTCCTCAGTCCAAAACCCTGAGATCACTGGCTTGAGTGTAAGATCACAAACATTGCAGGTCCCCTTTTCTGCATTCTTCTGGTTTCTCCCCTCATTATTGATCTATGCTACCCCATTAACTTTAATTTCTAAGTAAAAAATAGCAACAATAAAAGTTATGTAATATAGGATTAAATTTATGCAACATCCTCAAAAAGGCAAACTCTAGTAACAGAGAATATAAGTGGTTGCTAGAGGTATGGGTTGGGAAGAGGGCTGCAAAAAAAAGTGGAGTGATGGAGATGCTGTCATCTGAGTATAGTGGTGGTTACATGAACCTATACATGTGCTAAAGCCATACCGCTGTTCAACCTCCAAAGTAAGTCTTTTATATATTAATTTCTTAAGTAAAATAAACAAAAAATAAGTACAAAATGCATGAAGTTGTGC